>NC_060899.1:6683789-6918789 GCF_014805685.1 Silurus meridionalis
GTTTATGTGTTTGGGGTAGTGTGTGTGTGTGTGTGTGTGTGTGTGTGTGTGTGTGTGTGTGTGTGTGTGTGTTTGTGTGTGTGTGTGTGTGTGTGTGTGCGAGAAGAATATGGAAGTAAATACTGTTTATTGTGCATGTAGTTATTCATGAAAAGTTAGAGCGAGCAAAATGGTGACTTCCACCGGAAAGGTTTTCCCCTGTTTCTTTTTGAGAATGTTATAATTTGTGAGATATTGTGTGTGTGTGGGTGTGTGGGTGTGTGTTTGCTTGTTTAGTCAGCTAGGTGAGAGGTGATGTGTTTCTCATTCCAAAGTGTAACAGGTGGTCAAGTGTCAGGTGGTGTGTGTACGTGTGTGTGTGTGTGTGTGTGTGTGTGTGACTGTGTGACTCAGACAGGTGCTGTGTGTTGCCATGACTGCTTTAGATTAGGGGTGTGTGTGTGTATATGTGTGAGAGTGTTTAAAAGACTATTCACTTATTTTTCCGTTAGTGTTACCTTTGTCTTACCCCAGTCCATGCTGGTGTGTGTCTCAGTGGGTGTCTATGTGTTCGATAAGTGCTGAGAGCGGATGTAGACGCAGATGCCATATATGAGTCAGGTGTGTGATTGCTGGTTTCTTAAAGTGACTCAGCTTCTCTTTACACGTGTGTGCTGTGTGTAGAAAAGCAAAGCATTTTCTGCATGTCTGCAACCAGGCCTGTGCCTTTGACCCTGTGACACATGGTGGTTACTACAGTGGACAACTATTCAATAGCCATCTCTTTTTTCCCCAAGTAAAAAACAACTACAGTGCCACCACTGCATGAACCCATAGTGTTCTACCTAGTGGCCAGCATTTAGAACTACAACCAAAAATCCTTTCGACCAAGATGTCCGACAGACAGCCACACCTGTGGATCACAGGAGGACTAGTTTGTCAATCCTTTTATTCTAGAAGACCTCTGTATGTCAAAAGAGAATTATAGTATTGTTTAAGCATTATCATTATTGATTTTGTTTACAAGTATTTATATAAAGAGTTTATTCTAGGTCCCCTGGTGGTCTAGTGGTTAAGATGCAGCGCTCTCACCGCTGCGACCCGGGTGCGAGCCCCGCTCAGGGAACCATCCCCAGCCACTCTCAGTGCCGGTCCCAAGCCCGGATAAATTGGGGAGGGTTGCGTTAGGAAGGGCATCCAGCGTAACACGTGCCAAATCAAACGTGCGGAGGATCCGTTGTGGCGACCCCTAATGGGAGAAGCCGAATTAAAGTTTATATAAAGAGGGTACTAGCAAGCTTATTTCCAGAAGGTTTTACTTGCCCAGTGGTTTAGCTAATGAATTCACCGGACAGCCTAATCTCTGTCCAGCGCTTGTGTTCACATGAAAAAGACGACGGCCATCAACAGGTTTTCTTAAATGTACAGTCAAAAGAAAACCTGTTTACTCAAAACTTAGTGACAGTATAAGCCCAAGGCGATCACGGTACACAACTGTATTAAAGTGACATGAAAATGTTTTAGTAAAACTGTACAAAAGACTCCGATTTGGAGTTTTAATTTGTAAGTATTTTGACTGAAGAATTCTTGAAAATATTCTGTGAAAATATGTTTTGCATATATTTGTCAGAACTGCACTCAGATGTCACTGTCTGATGTTATTGTTTCCCATAAACAGGTTTTTGGGGTTTTCTACATCTCAAATGCGACCATTTTAGTCGCAGTCTGGAGCCCTGTGACACCCTTTCTCTGTGGCACCCAGAGGCTGAGACCTCCAGGGCGACCTAGAGTGCCTGCATGGGACTTGGCCATTGTTTTGGAGGTCCTGTCGCATCCTCCCTTTGAGCCTCTCACCAAGGTACCTGTGAGGTTCCTCACAGTTAAGGCTATGTTCCTCTTTGCCATCTCCTCTCCCAAGAGAGTGGGGGATCTTCAGTCGCTTTCTGGGAGTTTACTCCAGGCCTGGCCAGTGCCTTCCTCTACCCGAGATCAGGGTACGTTCCCAAAGTACCCTTGGACATCCCACAACCTATTAGGCTCTTTCAGGCACCAGACCAGGAGAAGCTTAACCGACTATATCCAGTGCGAGCACTGGACATATACTGTACGTGCACAGAACAGAACTGTGGAGGAAGTCTGTTCGTCTGCTATGACCCTCGGAGGAGAGGTCTTCCCGCAAATAAGAAGACACTCAGCAGGTGGATAGTGGATGTATTTTCTTCCTCTTTTGAGTCCTCTGGTCAGAAGCATTGACCTACATTTACAACTTAAATTCTAATATTTGTTTCATGAAATTGTATTAATTGTAATTTCTTAAATATTGTAACTCATAATAACTAGTAAAGCTGTTTATGAATACTATGAAGAGCACTTAGAATCAGCAGAGATTTATTAGAACGTTTGATCAGATCAGGCGTTTACACACATGCACATACACACCTGGCAACGGCATGAAAACAAAACAGATGCGAAATTCATGTGATCTTGTGCCATGTGTTTTTAGTGAGTGGGTGGGCCAAAAAATAACTGCCTCACATCCTTTACATTTTAATCATTAATCAGTCTGCCTCTGTCCCTGTGATTCCCAAGCCAGAGCGTGACCACCAGCCGTGATACGCGTGCATGCGCATTGCTTCTCACACGTGACCGAAATTAGCGATTGATCAGTCATGTATCACTCATTCACTTCGAAAGGACAGTTTGATTTTCTAAGCACAAATTGAGCACATAAAATAAACTAAAGCCTTATATTACTTACATCTTATATACTGTAGGATGTGTGTCTAATCACTGAATCCTCACAGTTCCACTCTGTGGTGTCTTTAATGCTCATTCAATTGTCTTTTCATGTCCTTTTTTGGTTTGCTGCGGTTTGCGGTGGAACCTCGCCCTTCTTTGC
Organism: Silurus meridionalis; assembly: GCF_014805685.1. Taxonomy (NCBI): domain Eukaryota; kingdom Metazoa; phylum Chordata; class Actinopteri; order Siluriformes; family Siluridae; genus Silurus; species Silurus meridionalis. The sequence continues at coordinate 6,686,668 of NC_060899.1, forward strand.
TTCGTTACGTTTTGCAGCTCTTTGATTTTATTAATCTGTTGATTCGCTGTTCAAACTTAGTGACTCTCTCTCGGTTATGCAACCAACACACCACAGTGACGTACGAGATGCGTCCACCCGGAAAGACAAATGTAGTATTTTGCTGTTGCTGTTGTAACTTTTTGTGAGCTTTTTTTCCACTTATTTAAAAAGAAAAATGATCTAGTGCTGCAGGCCATTAAAAGCTTTTTGCAAGTGTACATTAGAATGATTTAGAATCCGCAAAGAAAAAAACATTGAATTCTCCCCTGCCATCAAGATCATGTTTTAATATTCACACAACAGGACCCGGCAACTTTCCAAACTGTCCCTATCGACTTGAATAGCATCCAGAGGAGCTGGTGTGACATTTGGATATTCGAATCTATAAAACCTCAGAACAAAAGGAGAAAGATTTTGTACAGGAATAAATTTCGACCTGCAAGTTGAGTTTATTACCGCTTAGCTCCGCATTGACTCATTTAAATGCATTCTCTGAGACAGATGAAGTGCATGTTTTCAAAATGAGTCACATGTAGGGCTGCAACAAACGACTATTTTGCCAGACGATTCATTTTCTTCTTTTTCTTCGATTAATCGGGGAACATTTTTATTCAATGTTTTGCTTGTTCTAACTATATAAAACCTTAATTTAGGGTTTATATGTATAAAAGTGTATTTAAAAAAGCCACATATTGAGTTAAACTGTCTTTAATTTAGTTTTGTAAAGATTATAGTGGCTACTTGTTGAGGAGGGCATGGGGGATTTCTCGTTTGAACAAATTCACTCATGCAAAGAAACCAAACAAACAAACAAAAAAAGAAAGAAAAAGTATTTGAGTATGCAAGGTGGAGCAATTTGTGTAAGTCAACAGATGGCAAGTTGACAACCATGCTTAAAAGAATCTACCGTAATTTCTGGACTATAAAGCGCACCCATATATAAGCCGAATATAAACTGAATTTGACTGAATATAAAATATATAAACTGAATTTGACAAAGATTTTTATTTTAAACATAAATAAGCAGCACCTGTCTACATTGAAACTAATGAACTTCACACAGGCTTTAACGAAAGACAGTGTCTGTTACACGGTGTAACGGGTGAAATATGTTGCGCTTCCTTTAGGAGCATAGCGGTATTTTAGGAATAGCCTGCTGCAGCATTTTTCCGCTTTTACTGCATGTGTGGAGGCCGAGGAATATGTCCTTATTATTTTCTGATGCTCATTTCTAAGTTTCTTTGACTAACCCATAACGCTGTTGCCAAAAAAAATAAAAAAGCACGAGTTTTGGAAACTTGTCTGTGCTCATATGATTTCTGTTGCAACTGGAGTTAGTGAGCTCTCCCTTCACCCAGACTAAACGCGCTACAACGGCTTGTATCTAAACAGTAGCCTACCAAGAATGTCATTGTTCACTGTCTTCCACCTTCCTTTCACAACTATTTCTCTCGGGAGTTTTTCTTTTGGCATCGTCGTGCATTTAAGAAAAAAGTTTTTTCTCCCAATGCTGTGCAGCTCAGAACACAGGTGAGGTGCGTTTTTTCGTTTCCGTTCGGAAATTTCATTAATCTTATGTTATGGTGCTCAGTTTTTTGGCTTGAAGTTTGTGAAACCGGTAAAAACCCAGGAAAAATTCAGAAATAAGCCGCTTCGTTGTTTAAGCCGCGGGGTTCAAAACGTGGGAAAAAAGTAGCGGCTTATAGTCCGAAAAATACGGTATATAAAATATAAAGAAAATACACAGACATTTTTTTCATTTGTAAAGATATAAGCATTTGGAATATATAATTAATTTATTAATAATTAATAATTAAATATGTGCATAGATTAAATATACAAACATTGCATTTGATTGTAGTAAAGCTGCAGTAAATCACGTTTGAAAACAGTTAACAGTTGTAGCAGACAAATGCTATACAAAGAATGAAACGGAGAAACACATCAAGCGGACAGGCATGATAAAAATGGGAAAAATATGCATTGGTGTACAAATGCATAATCATTTGCTAAAATCCACAACAGTGACTAAAAATGTAATCATTTACTGCTGCTGTTATTTGCTGCTTTTCGATTTATTGTTCAGATTTAGTTCAATTAAATCCATCACTATGTCGCGAGTGAACTGATTGTGCAACCTGATGCTCGCGAGTCACGACAAAACAGATCCAGTGCGACTGTCCCGAAGATACAAACAAACAGTTTACACAATAGCACTTTATTAAACACTACCATTTTCACATGACGAGGAATATCCAGTTTTTGCTTGCTGTGCTGATGTTTCGCCTTCATGCGTGACACCGGTGTTTTCTTTTCACGTACTTGTGCATCACTGGTGCTTCCATCCAACACAAGCTCCTATTTGAATAACTTGCAGGTTATAGTTTTCTTTGTTGCGTTTAATATAAAATGCTCCCATTGCCTTGGATGACTTGGGACGCACACTTTTTCCTGCTGCCGGTTGACCCTGTACTGTCCAGCATTTTCGCAGGTGGCTGTATGATTTTACCATCACGCTAATCCTTAAGTTTAGCAGCCCAACTAATCGATAACGCCATTCGTTGACAGCGAATTTCATTATCGATTATTAGCTTTTTAATCGATTAGTTGTTGCAGAATCACATGTAAAGCCTGCCGTCTCACAGGGCAGCGCTGTATAGATGAGCCCTAATTTGGTTAGTGATATCATCCCTCCTACCCAGTTGTGTTTGCTTGGATGCTTTCCCATTTATGGTCAGTTGTTGGATCATCGGGGTCTGCACAATATGCTAAATCTGCATACTTGATCTTAAATCGTAACTAAATTTCGGGTTTGTAGTTGGAATTATGACCCTGCACAGTAAAATTATTTGATTAGGCTGTCTTTGCTTTACGAGTCATCAGATAAGAAGTACTTTATTTTTTACTTCATTAAAGAGCAATACTAAATGTACAAGAGGAAATAATACAGGTCATTTAAAATGATTAAGTAATTTGTTTCCTTTATAGAAAGATTTACATTTTTATTACTAAAATTACATACAAGAACGTCTGTGAAAACTAAACCCATTTAGTGCAATTAATTGCCATATTACAACAAAATGTAAATGCAAATATATAAATAAATAAAAAAAATCATAAATAAAATATAAAAATCAATTTCAAATCGGTCTTAAAACAGCAAACGCACTGTACAGTGTTTTCTTTATGTTTTAGTTTGAAATGATCCCAAACTTTGGAAACTTTCCGTCGTTTTCTTTGGCCTGGATCTTCTCCTCACCCTTTGCTGTTTTCTCTCCGTTCCGCAATTTTTAATTCTGCAGCGTCTTCTGTGTTACCTGTCCAGTGCGCTGCAGAGTTGAGCCGGAAGGTGCGTCATTAATAATGGTCCGTGGGGAAACACAGTGCTCCGTGTGTAGTTAAATAGACTAAAGGGAAGCAAAGTAATTCTAACTCGATTTTTTCGTATTCTTATTACTCGTGTTCATCGAGGAATCGTTTCAGCCCTACAATTGATCATGCAAGCATTGTGTCAATGCTAAGGTTCACAGATGATCCTTTTAAAATGTTGAATTTTAAGCACATATATTCAGGCAGTTCTTATTTTTCTTGTTATTATGTAAATCAATTTGAACTTGTTTTGTGCACTTTTACACTTCAGAAAGAGTGTGTATCTAAGAGCTCACTGACAGTTTACTCTTAAGTAATGAATGACAAATATGATATATTAATATTGGCTCTACAAGCTTGTGCAGTTTTCCTTCATCGAAACATGAACTCCAGTTTTAGAAACTAGCTCGTCTTTTAAAATAATTCATTGTCGAAGAACCGATTTGCAAATGGTTATTCTCATCCAGCTCTTCTGTGTGTGTGTGTGTGTGTGTGTGTGTGTGTGTGTGTGTGCACATGTACGTGTCTCTGACATGTGTGAACATGTCTTCAGGTTCTCTCAGTCTCATGCACAGTCCTTCGCTCAAAGTGCTGTTGAAACATATTCCGAATTGAATCACGCACCTAAAATATTCTGTGATTACTGCCTGTGTTTGGCATCGAAGACGAATGGGAGAGAGAGAGAAAGAGAGCGAGAGAGAGACAAGCAGAGCCTGGGAACGATTTTATGCCGTGTTGTAACTCTGTTGAGGTCAGCTGCTTCTAACTACAAACATATGCAAAATATAGCCTCTGAGGTATAATATAATAAGTAATGCGAGTATATGAGCAGCTCTGTGTTCAGTCCTCACCTAGCATGAACTCTAACCCTTATATACCCCAACTGCACTTTTTTAAGGCATGAAACAAAGTTTTAGAAGAACAGTGGTGCTAAATATGTACATATTTGGGGCAGTCATGCAATAAAGGATGTTTGGCATGATGGCCACACCTGAAAGTCCACCCACCTTCCTGATCTCTCCCTCCACCTACTTACTTCCTCACCAGTTATTCACGACTCCTTCCTGCATGTCTGTTTAGCAGTGGGAGGGTCTGTCAAGGAAAAAAAAGCAAAATCCACCCAGAATTATAGTCCAGGTTCTCAGAGTTGTTCATTCTGCGCTGTCGGCAGTCGGTTGCCGTTGAGCCCCGTCGACTGAAGTAATTGTGGCATCTCACGTTGCCAATAATCGACTCTTGTCAAGCTCAATTAAACTCTTTTAATCTGTGTTGCAATCTGGCAGAAGAGAGTTCAGCCCAGCGAAACAGAGCATGAGAAAAGAGATGGACGTGAGCAAAGCGAGCCAGCGTCATACATTAGAACGCGTCTTTACACTGTGAGGCATTCTGGGAATGACCAAAATAAAGCGTTTTTATTTATTTATGAACACATCAAAATCTGAACTTTTTACGAAATCAGTTTGAACACCAAAGATCATGTAGGCTAAAGAACCAGATTCACAGAAGCAGCAGTGATAACAAGCTTCTGTCTACCTTTAGATGTGGCAGCTGAGTGTGTTTTCCTAACACGCTGAATTTCACGCTTTGATCTAGTTGTTAGACGAAGAAACGAACACAAGTCAAACCTATTCCATCTGTAATTAGATACCAGCTGCCAAATGTCACGACGCACCTGTGCCATTGGATTGCCACAGTAACACAAAAAAGACAATATCTAGACAAAACATTGTGGATGTGCTTTTTGAACATCATTTTACATTTAGTCCACATTTGCTGTTAATAACAGCAGGATGTTCCAATAGATTTTGGAGGTTGCATGTGGAGATATGTGCTTATTCAGCCATAAGGTCAATAGTAATATGGGTTGAGGTCAGTGCTTTATAGTAGGTTACTCAAGATCTTCCTTTCCAAACCATGTAAAGCATATCTCAATGAAGCTTTCTTTGTACACGTGCGTTAATCCTTATTGAGCAGCCATGGCGACTGTGGCAAGGAAAAACGTCCTTAGATGTTATGAGGAAGAAACAATGAGAGGAACCAGAGCTCAACATTTGCGATCATCAAAGATCCAACACCAGCTTTTCCATGCCAGAGCCTTTTAACACCCAAGGAGGTCCAATGTCCAAACTACACATGAAGTGGGATCCAATTGGCACTGGTACGTCTCTAGATAGTTCGGGATGTTTGCGGGGTCGGCATCTACTTCTTTAAAGGTCTACAATCTTCATAAGGTGGGACGTGACTAGGGGGTGGAGCAACCTCAGGATGGGTGTGTTATTTATAGCATATTAAAGTGTACTTACTCGAAACGGTTTCAGATAAAACAGTTTTGTGTAAAAAGCAGTAAACACTAAATAGAACCATAAACAGCAGTAAAGACAAAATTAAGTCCATGCATGGGTTATGGTTTACAGAGCTATGGAACTCTTTTGAACACCTCCTGTACGAATTGGAACGTCAGTACCTGACTTAACGAACATTCAAAATCTAGTGTAACATCTTCACAGAGATGTGGAGGTTGTTCATAAGTGAATTAGGCAAATGAGGACTAAATGTGGAATGAGATGTTTAAAAAGCCCATACGAATCTTGTGGTCAGGTGTCCACAAATGTTTATCCTTATAGTGTATATTACTGAGGAAATCAAAGTAGCTAGAGATTTTGGGGACATCTGAGTCACCTGAAATAGCATCTGTTTTCGAGTGCAATCAGTGGATTGAGCTTTGTTTCACCATCAAAACAGCTTTAAAAAGCACTGACTCACCCAATGGTGTCTCTTCCAGAGCACATATTAAGGCCTATTCCTCATAGTCAGTGCATTCTATTACCCGTGCTGTACTTGCATAAGATCTTGATGCATTCCTCTTCTAAATAAAGGATACCACTGTGCAGCAGGTTTGCGCTTTCTTAGATTAAAAGGCCAGAAAAATGTTGTGCAGCACATTGTCCGGTGATGAGGTCACTGTGATGAGCTCTTTGTGCGAGGCTTGGGGAGAGTTATGAGGTCGGTGGGGGACTGGAGCATTCGATAGCAGTGCTGTCTGAAATGCGACCCACAGCTATTGTGCCTAGGCAAAAGCGTCTCACTGTGTGTGAGTGTGTTTGTGTGTGTGTGTGTGTGTGTGTGTGTGTGTGTGTGTGTGGCCTCGTTTCGAATGGAATAGTGTGTGAGAGAGCGTGGGAAGTTTTTGGTTGCTACTAACAGCATGCCGGAGAGAAGACAGTGGGGCACAGTGCTAAATGTCAAGAAAACAGTGCAACATTGGCTTTTTCTTCGAAGTGCCAACTTTTTTTTGCTACATGCTTAGAAAAAAATGAAGGATTACTTACTCGTTTAACCTCAAAACTGATATTTCAGTCATGTTCCGATTTTCTCGCTCTCCTTTTGTTCTATCTCATTTATGCCTATTTGACTCCTTTTTCTTCTAGTGTGTGTGTGTGTGTGTGTGTCATGAAGGAATCACCAGCTGGAGGTCAGAGATGAGCTCAGACCAAGTGAACCACCGGATTATCTCTCACCATATGGCTCTAACTCTCCTTATAGGGGGAGGGATGGGCTGACTGCTGAAATAACTTACCCTTTTCACGTCCTGTCCTCGGCACAGAGAAGGAACGCATCCCCGCTTAACTGCACTGACCTGGCCCACATTTATGCACTGATTACCAGGTCTGAACATGAAGTGTGCCTGCAGGAAGAACGTGAAAATGAAAATGACTTTGCACGCTCGACAACGAAACACATTATTTCCTGTGCGACGAAGTTAGACACCTTATGAACCCTATATATAACTCATTCAGTGGGCGAATATGCACGCGTTTCACACCTATTAATTTGTTGGCGAAACAGTTTTTGGTTTTGGTTGCCATGTGGTTTGATTTCACATTGCACATAATTAAGTGAACCAAAGTGAGAGGGACAAAACCAATATGCTGCAGAGCATGAAAAAAGCATATATTATACAGAACTCATTGCATTTTCTTACATTTCTTTCATTTGCTTACAGGGCTGAAAAACACTGTTTCTAAATGGCTGCCTTTTTTTTAAAACATAAATAAAATGCTGCAGGTGAGGCAGAGCCCCAACATATACATCAATGCATTTGTATTGTGAACTGCAACATATGCCAATAGAGGCCCACTGAGGCAGGAGTCATGCTGCCCCTCGAGGTCTCTAGGCTTCAGGTTTTTGTTTGTTTGTTTCGTTTCAGGTTTTGTGATATATTTGACATATTTAGCAGCTACTAAAATCAAATTTTGAATTTTGAAGTCAAAGTGCAGACAGAATGTCTATGATGTACAAAATCATTTCTTCTGTAGTAAACGCTATATTTAAAATATTTGGAAATGTGTGCGCACTAGAGCCAGTGTCAGTTTTGAGCTAATTTTAGGTATTTGAGATTTGTAGTTGGACTAGAAATCTTACAGCAACTCGGGTTCATTATGTTAGACAGCAGCAGGGCAGTTGTGGTAAAGCAGACTTAGCATTTATGACACAGTAGTCGGGTCCAAAAGAGAAAAAAGCAAAAATGTCTGTGCCATCTCATGAGGCTCATGATCTTTGAAAAAACAAACTGTGAGGGAGAGTGAAGTGAAACAAAAAGATGGAGAATCCCTGAGTGACCACAACAACTGTTTTACTTTATTTATTTTCTCTCTCTCTCTCTCTCTCTCTCTCTCTCTCTCTCTCTCTCTCTCTCTCTCTGTCTGTGTGTGTGTGTGTGTGTGAGAGAGAGAGAGTGAGAGTGAGAGAGCCTGTAGCTCTGCATGCTGTTATCCATCTGTATGAGAGGCACACAGGTGTTTTAATGTTAAGCTCCAGGTCCTGTTTTGTGCCTCTCGGTGAGATAATATTACAGGCACCGAACTCTGGGGCTTTACTCTGGGCCAACATGTCAATGTGTGTCTTCCCTGGGCTCCACGCCCAGCCTCTCCCTCCTGCCCGCTTTAGCTGCAGGACCTCACCCAACCTCTTACACACACACACACACACACACACACACACACACACACACACACACACACACACACACACACACATACACAAAAGGGAGCGCAGTTCTACAGCACCATCTGGATTGCACTGTGGGAAATTGTTATCTGCACATTTTATACAGTCACTCTAAAGCCGCTCGCTTCAACATACAGGTCAAAGACAAACAAGCGTTATTTGTACTGTGTGTGTTTGTGTGTGTTATAAATAAAGACTGTGGAGTTAGACAGTTAGATCTTTTTTCCATTCCCTTGCTACAAGCATGTCTTAGCTCTATCACAGTAATACTACTGTGAAAATACCTGAACTGTTGTTTTTTTTTTTATGCAAACACATTTTTTTTTTTCATGCAAACAATATCTTTTTAAATTATGCTTCAATTTCAAATTAAAAAAAATATTTTAAATGGTGCTGTATTGTGTGACCAGGTCACATAAATACTGCTTCTCATTATTATGAACTATTATTATACTATTATTCTGACAAAACTAGTATGAAACATATATGTGTGTGTGGGTTTGTGTGTGGGTTTCCTAAGTCCTGTATGTATGTATGTCCTGTATGTATGTATGTCCTGGCTTAATGGGCAAATGATAAATAAACTTGGCTTGACCTGTGGAAGTGAAAGTGTATATCATTTTAACATTGTAGGTGTCATTACATTAGGAATACATTAGATATGATGGACATTTCATGCGCAGTTCACGAACCTGGATTCGTTCCTATTTGCCATATTCTTCCTGACCATGTTTCTTATGTTTCTTCATACACAGGTCTGACTGGGTGGAGATTTTGGAGCCGCGCTCCCATGAGCGCATGTACGTTAACCTGGCGACGGGTGAGTGCGGCTGGGAGGCACCGTCCGGCGTGACCGTTCGGCAGTCCGACGGAAATCAGTGGTGGGAGCTGTTTGATAACAACAACAACCGTTTCTATTACTACAACTCCTCCAGCCAGCAGACAGTGTGGCACCGGCCGCAGGGCTGCGACATTGTGCCGCTGGCGCAACTCCAAGCCATCAAGAAAAGCTCCGAGGTAGAGCTAAGGGGCAATGGGAAGAGCGGAAGGAACACCCCTGTGGCTGCAGTGGTATCACCCAACTCAACCATCTCCAGCGGCCGGGAGACGCCATCGTTAAAGAGCAGAGGGGGCAGTTTGGAGAAGAGGGGTGAATGCAACAGGTGAGTGTGTACTCAGTGTGATGTACATCTGCTGACACAGCTTATCTCCATCATGAACCAAGATGAAATAAGGGGAAATCATAGAGCAATACAAAGTTAAAACTGATATATGTGGTTCAGATCAGGACCTAAAAGCAAAAACATTTGCAGTATAATAAACCATTTGCAGTAATGTGCTGTTTGTCTATACACAAATATTTATATAGGCATTCATGTGTAAAATGAATTTTGTTGGTTATAAACCATCGTGTAGGCGTATCGTGAAATCTTATCCCTATCAACTAAATTACCCCCTTATATAGTTTCCTAGTTCCTCTTGACATTATAAAAGTGTTTGAAAAGATTTTATGGACAGCTGACTTCCATCACTGCTAAATACAGCCAGAATGTGACTCACAGTGCAACTGCAGCGTATAAGACGGCAGAGTAAATCAGGATTTCTCACTGCACGGTGAGCTCTGATCCTTTAGCTGGCTCCTGCTTTAACTCCTGATCCTATTAGCTCATACACTGCGATAGACAGACTGGCTGTGCACAATAAAAACCTAGCACATGCGATTATTGTTTCCATTTAAAACAGCAAAAAGAACACAGTTTGTTTGGGATTAGGCTTCGATCAACAGAAAGCTGCTTTCTATTTTCGGTGGACCAAAATGCTTGAAGCTCGTTCCAGACGCCAATTAGCACAGTTATTATGCAGGCTACATATGAACTTTTCGGCATCACTGCTTTATTAAACTACACTCTTAACAAGAAAGGCAAATAAGTTGCCTGTAAACTTGGTTTTTATTTGGTATAAAATATCTTTAGATGAACAATATACATTTTGCCTGTCGCCTTTGTCACCCACCAAACTTATAGATTTTCACAGCTAGTTTGTTTTTCTGAACCCAGCACTGGCTAGTGAGTGGTCTACTCTGCAATTTTAAAGCACACACAGTGGCTAAAATCGAGTTTTAAGTATTACTGCAGCATTCCTTAGCGCAAATGATCTCTGCTATAAAACTAACTGGAGGAATTATATTGCGCGTTTAGGTTAGCAGTGCTCTGGAGTCTAAAATAGCATTGATCAGTTCGAGTAGTACATTTTCAAATGCTGAGAATAGTGTAATGGATTTAGGCTATTCAATAAAAAATTACTTATGGTAACGCGGACGAGGAGGAAAAAAAGTAAAAATTGTCATTTTCTTTGATCATTGTGTGATATACAAATGGCGTGTAAAAGAGATGCAAATGTCAGATTCCTGCAGCGTTCGCTTTAATTATCTCCAGACTTCGAGAGTTTGTTTAGGGCTTTAAAAATGAAGATTGGAAGGGTGATTTGGGGAGGTTTGTGATAGACTCTGTAATCAAAGAGGAGAGAGAGAGAGAGAGAGAGAGAGAGAGAGAGAGAGAAATACAAATAGACGTTTTGTGCACATGCACACATATTCCTCTATAGACAAATAAATAAATGAAGACAAATATTTAGATAGATAGATAGATAGATAGATAGATAGATAGATAGATAGATAGATAGATAGATAGGTAGGTAGGTAGATAGGTAGATAGATAGATAGATAGATAGATAGATAGATAGATAGATAGATAGATAGATAGATAGATAGATAGATAGATAGATAGATAGATAGATGACTCATTTTTGTGATACAGTTTCACATTTTTACACTCGCCAACAGACACACACACACACAAGCATTTAATGCTACCGTCAGCATTTCTGCCTATATATGGCCAGTGGGTGTTTGTGTAGTGTGTGTGTGTGTGTGTGTGTGTGTGTGTGTGTGTGTATAAAATGTAAAATAAAAACTGAAAGACGAGTTTTGAGAGAGAGAGAGAGAGAGAGAGAGAGAGAGAGAGAGAGAGATCTAAAGGAAGGGGAAACTTCAGGATGGAGAGAAGGACTAAGAGAACAGAAGGAGGTTTATTTTCAGTTGATCTCTACTGTCAGCACGTCTCAATACACTCTGCCAACAGCTTCATACTTACCTTACAGGTTTTTTTTTTACCGTCACAAGAGTGTGCTGGGGAATTCTCGATTTGTCAGTAGGTGTTGATTTATTATCTTTAACAGCACTTGTGACAGTAGTGTTAGTTGTACTTGAATTGTAAATCCCATGTTTATATGAATGTACTTGCTCTAATCTGTCAGTGCTCAATTCACTGGTACTCTACTTCATCAAAGCCTAGGAATCTCACGTGTTAATGGTAAGTCAGTCATTTCTAAGCCAAGATATAAGAACATTGAACTTCCCAGTTTGTCACTAATATGACAAACTGCCTTTTTTTTTTTACTTATCAACTTCAAGAGCGACAAGCATGACGCGTTTATGAGTCAGCAGGTGTTTACACTGATAGCATAACCGATGCCAGAAACTTGACAACGTCCCACAACTTTTTATAAAGGATTATGAAATAATACTGCTGTAGAATAGTATCACCTCGGACCAGGAAAGAACAAATAGGAACTTGGAATTCCTACTTGAGATGGTGGCAATTCCTTAGTGCTCAGCAAGTGGCTTTAAATAGTGGACAATAACAAAGTAAATGTAATTCGTTACTGTACTTTTTCTGAAGTATTTCCATTTGGGAAAGACTACAGATATCTTACATTTTACTCAACTACATTTAGCAAAATCAAAATTTTTGAGTGGATAAATACTTATCTTTTCACGCAGCAAACCACCGGGGCTGTTTTGAACTTGTTTTAAATGCCACTTGGTGTTATCTCCTCAGCGTCTGCGACAGTTCAGCGTCTGTACAACAGCAAGCAGAACACCCGTGGCACTTATTTGTGTGATTTTTCTCTTAAAGTAGTTGAACCTTTTAATAGATATTAATCAGTGTTTAACTGTTTGATATCATTATGTTAAAAGATTTCAGTGCTAAGATTAACATTAGAGTCTTTTCACAAAAACTGAGTTGATTAAGCAAAGAGTCTTCAGAACCAGAATCAGGTTTATTGGCCACGTGTGTTGACACACTTGTCTTGTGACAAAAATAATAGTACATTATAGCCATAATAAATCATAGTACTTTGGTTAGTTAAGTACATTCGAAGGCAAATACTATCTAATCTGTGTAAAGCTGCTTTGAGCCAATGTTCATTGTTAAAAGCGCAATACAAATAAAAATGAATTGGATTGAATTGAAAAACAGTATGTGCCAAAATAGTGCTGAAATTCGAAGACGAAAACCATTACCTTGTTGTCATCTGTGAGTTTATTTCTCCTGAAACTCCTTCACACTATTAGCGTGTTGATTTACCACGGTATGCGTAATGTAAGTGTTCGAAGTGTTCTCAGGATTCTCAAACATATCCCGGAAGAAAAGTGCTGCAGACTCCTGTAAAAGGAGACGATTTGCTTGCGTAATGAAGGCACAGTTCTTAGCAGATCTTCACAGTTGAACACACTCTCCTTTTACATTCCCCACAAGTAGGCATCAGGTGGTGTAAGATCGGGTGAATGGGACGGTTATAGGAATTCAGTACCATGTGAAATGATTTGTGCTGGAAATTTTTTCTGCAGCATGGATGAAAATTCTCAAGCGGTATTGCTAGTCGCCCTGTCCTGTTGATGCTACTGTCTATTCATCTGAAGACCCCTTGCACGACAGAAACTTCTTAAACCCTGAAGAAATGGTCCGATCACAATGCCCCTGTAGCGTTCTTGGGTGACAGTAAGAGCATTGCCTTCCTCATCCCCAATGAAATAGGGGCCAAATATACCATGTGCTGAGTCGGCACACCATATCGTCACACATGCACTATGTAGAGGTTTCTGGACAATAACATCTGGCCGCTCAAAACCTAGGAACCAGAGTTGTCTGGCGATTGATGTAGCCGTCCAAGCGAATGTGACGGAGAACCACACATTCCTCAAGAAATCTGGATCCTCTTACACCATGGGCAAAAATGTTACACACAATACACTATCCCGGCTCGCATATCTGGCTCTGTCAGACGTTGTCCACCCTGTATCTGGTACAAAATTCCACATATGTCCTTAAACATTCTTCGTACAGAGGCGTTCGAGAAGCGCAGCACCGTATATTTTGGCGCATGCTGTACTTTTGTTGCTTTTACTCAAAGTATGGCTGCCCACAGCACTCACAGTAAACATAGTAGCACCACTTACCTAGTGTTTGTATTTATATTTGTATTAGCTTTAGCTCATTCAACAGGTACGCTTGTTACATCTATACCATTGTACAGAGTGCTGATTGACGAGGAAAATATACATCACAGTCAGCTGCCGAGGCTGTTGTGATCAAAAGATGAGCATGTTTATCGCCACTTTGTAGCTCGATGGCACGTAGATGAAATATGTATATTCCATGCCCTTTCAAGGCAAATCGAATTAACCATTTGACCATCATTATCATACAAGCACATGGTTGATTCATTGCCACATTCTGTACCGTATGTACTATATTTAGCATTTCAAGTCTTCATACTGTGTCTGGGATACACATCATGATACAGCAATAAAAAAGTAAGATTAATGGTGCAGTCTTTGATTGTAGGTCCAAACTGAATTTTTTGCCCATATATTTGGTACAGTTTTCTGCTCATTCCTGTGTCTGCCAATAGAATATCTGCAAGAGCCAAAACTGTTCTCAGCAGCTTTCTCAGGCTTTAAAACAAATACTGATATTGCATCCAGCTGGGTGAAGACGCACCACGAATCGCCTGTCAATCACGAATCCACCAATACCTGCCTAGTGACGGAGAAACCAGATGTCCACAACAATGTTACTTCGTTACGAGAACCATTTTAGGGAGCTCATCAAGAGTACGGTGTTGGACTGAGAGGATAGCACATGTGCTCCTGTTCTGGCTAAAAAAATCAGCCTTAAATGGTCACACACTCTCAGTTGTTAACACAACACCCACCATGCATAAACACAGCGTAACGTATTCTCAGACATTAGCGACGGTTGAAGCGTGCACCAGGCCCGTTTGCCAAGTATGCCATTTCTGTTGCTTGCTGTGTGTACATGCTCAAAGTGTACTCCACTCACAATTTTCCTGAGGTTATAGAGTGCATCTCGCACTACGACCTACGTCTCTCTCTGTTTCTCGTTCTCTCTTTGTGACATCAGGAAACAACCTTCTTACAGTTAATCCCACTGCGCTTTCGAATTCTCGATTCTGATTGGCCAGATGCTGTTGAATAATTCTCTGTACTAGTCTCTGTAAGTAGAGCCGGCTGTAATTCAAGTAACTAGGATTCTATTAACAGCTCATTCAAGTAATTCTACTAACGGCTCGTTCACTTGTGTGTATGTGTGTGTTTGTGTGTCTTCGTTAATACTTTGAGGTTATATTTAAGATATTTGGAAGGAGTCTCCCGTGTCAAAGGTAAGACGCTTACATTATGTTGTCAGACACATGAATGAAAGGCTGTATGCTTTTTCTGTATGTATCAAAAGTGAGAGAAATGAGAGGCTGGTGTACCACGTGAACGATAACAAAAATGAATTTATTATTATTACTTTTTATTAATATTGACGAGAGGGGTAAAAGGGGTCTGTCATACTATTCATTCACTGATTGTTTTGAATTTACACACATACACACAGTGTAACATTTTATTCCTTAACGTAAAGCAGAGATGCAAAGTTTTCAGTGGGAGTACAATTCTAATTTTAGGCGAGTGTCTGTGTGTGTGTGTGTGTGTGTGTGTGTGTGTGTGTGTGTGTGTGTGTGTGTGGTGCTGTATAAGAAAAGGTCCAGAGCATGCTGGCTGGTGAAGGATGCAGGGTGTGACACTTGTGGGCACGGCTTGTTTGCCACAGACAATTTAAGGATTTCCAACTATGAATATCCTTTAACTGCTACCTGCTGAGACTGTGAGTGATGTCCTGTGTGTGTGTGTGTGTGTGTGTGTGTGTGTGTGTGTGTGTGTGTGTGTGTGTGTGTGTTGACTTATTACATTTATATTTATTTATTAAGATTTCTGGTCGAGATCGATGTTGGCAAAAGGTTTGTGAACAGTTGTGTAATGCATTTGATATTTGATATTCGATTACACTGGAATCCACAGTTGCACTTCTCCAACATATTTTAACCAATGCCTGATTACCGAAACGAACTATAGCTCTAAAGTGTGCGAATTTAGCAATTTGTATAAAACCTGGATTTTTATATACAGCTTCATGAATTTTTGTTAATGAACCATTACATGTGCAAAAAAAGTTACTTTGAACTGATGTAATGTAGGCGTTTCTGATCATACATCACATACACCACAAAACCTTCAGGAATAGTAAGCAGAATTGCATTTTATTAGGTTTTTCCTGTTTCGGAAAGCTGGAATATGCACTGGTAATATTAATGCCCTTTTAGTTTTATTGAATAAATGTACATTATGTAGGTGTGTATTTTATATAATTGTTCTCTATACTGAAAAACTGCCACTCAGGCCTCCATTATGTGAGTCTGGAATACAGAATTAATTTTAAGCATTAAATATTAAAATTATTGTCCAAGATAATGTTACTAAACACTGCGATTGTTCTGAAAATAAAATGTGATTTTTTTTTTTTTTTTTGCCACATTTTTAACATTATCACCAACAAGTTCTTACTCTTTGAGCATTTTTTACCGATACACACAGACTGTTAGGTCATAGTGTATGATTTGAAACACCACTATGGTAGAATTTTGGAAAGCTGTATATCTAATTTGAAAGTGAAGAGGCTCTTTCATTTCTATTAGTGTGTGTGTGTGTGTGTGTGTGTGTGTGTGTGTGTGTGTGTGTGTGTGTGCGCGTGCATGGTTGTTTGTAGATTTGTCACTTTAACTTCTTGTTGTATAGTGTGTGTGTGTGTGTGTGTGTGTGTGTGTGTCCATTAATTAGCCTTCTGTCTTTGACGTTCTGTTCTTCCTTTGGTCTTTTTCTTTAACATACTGGTCATCACACTGGCTCAGTGCCAGCTCTGTGTGTGTGTGTGTGTGTGTGTGTGTGTGTGTGTGTGTGTGTGTGTGTGTGCACGCGCACGCGTGCGTGTGTGTCACTCACTTGTTTGCCAGAAGGCACAGAGGGCAGTCAGTATGGCACCAGACCCACACATTTTCTAATGAATCTGTTCCATTGTTTGAGCTGCGCTGTTTCATTCTCTTCTGGGTCTTTGCTGTACTGTATAAGCCACATGTACAGATTTATCCTCTACTACGCTGCACTGTTTAAACTCAACTGACGTCTACATTCGGGTTAAACAGTTAAGAGCACATGCAACACAGTAAGTATAGTGCTGTTTATCTGATATTTTGTTTATATGATGAACACACAAATACATTTTGTAATTTAGGCAGTACCGACATAAAATCAGAGTAAGCCCTAAGATGCGCATAAAATTCAAATAAATCTCGAAAATGTTTGTATGGCACTGAAACGCGGGTCATTAAATCAAATATGATTTATCGGTTACATTTTTTTGAGGCCACAGTATATTGTATAAAATTTATAGCGCCGTAAGGTCGGAATTACAGTTATGTACACTCTACAACTCATCTAATCTTGGTCATGACCTGAAAATGGACAGATCTAAAACATGAACATCTTTTTTAAGATTGGGTAATTTGTTAGCACCTGGCTAGCTAGCTAGGATTTACTTCTTTAGTGTTAAAGATTTAACCAATGAATGCATCTTGGTTGCCAGGTCTAAAATAATCTCCAATTACTATAAATTCCTGTTTGTTTAATTTCATATCAAGCAGTAATATTTTATTATTAGATTCACCTGGAGATTTATCATATCAGAAAAGTGCTCACTTGTAAGGTTGTTGATGCGGAATCGAGATTTGTAGAATGAATAGAATAAAAGTATTTTCGGGTTAAACAGAAAGTTCCTTCCTGATTGTCACCTATTCGAAGCAATGGCAGATGCAAGTGCAGATTTCTGAAAAAGTTTCAAAAGCACAACCAAAAGGCTTGAAAACACAGTAAAACAGAAACCGTAACTGGACCAGGAAACCACAAACTGTGGAACATACAACGACCTGGAAAGACAAACATGATACAGTGAGTGACACGAAAGGTGAAGCTATATAAACGAGTGTTGATCAAGGTGACAAGGAACAGGCATAAGTGCTCAGTGACCTGCATAGGTGGAGAGTAACGAAGTAAATGTAATCCATTGCTGTACTTAAGTAGCTTTTTTCGCAAATCTGCACTTTACTGAAGTATTTCCATTTTGGGAGACTTTTACACACTGTTTGACTTTTTTATATCACTCTATTAATAGATTGGTGTGCTAACAGGACATTATAATCCATAGTACCTTTAGATACACAAGTAGGTTTGAAGGCAAATACTTTTCTCTTTTTACTTAAGTGAAAGTTTAAAGGGGTCACTTTTACTTTTAACGGTGTACTTCGTCCACCACCAGTGACATCTGATCCAGACATGGATGTGCAGCGGCTGTTGGGTAACATAGTACAAGGTCCATAATCCTGATAACGATTCTAAAGTTCATTGGTATTGACGTCAATAATCAAACCTGCAGAGGAATGTGTTTAGATTCATTAAAATACTTTTTTTTTTGTCTGATGGCAAGGAATTTATAAACTTCAGTGCCTGTCCCCTTCCCCACAGCAGATCAAACCCAGAGGAGCAAATATAAGGCTTTAGAGTTGAAATTGGTTTATTTTCTGGAGCATTTCCCTCAAATGGATTCATTTTCATCTTTGTCAAAAGATTCAGTGTGTTCGGATGCGCTGTACTGAACAGATATGTGTTGGATTTAAATGTTCAAAATGAAATATTTAAGGATACTTGTATCTACTGTGATTTAAGATACTTTTCACTTAGGTATTAATGTTGCCAGCAGATTTAAACCTTCTCAGACTTTATAACGAGTTCAATATTTTTGTGAAATTTTCCTCCCAGGATGTTTATAAATTTAACTGCCCAGAAGAAAAGCATGATGAGAAAATATAAGGTTTGATAGAGCAACACAGGTGCCATTGTTAAAGCCGTACTGCATTGTTGCCGCCAGTATTCTGCCACAAAGGTGTTCCATGCAGCATGATTGTAAAGCCTTCAAGCTAATAAAGCCTGAGTCCAACAAACCGACGAGAATGCACACATGCAGCATGTTGAATATTTCCGATGATGATTTGCAGCAAGCTCTGTGGGGTTTTTGTTAAAAGTATCCACACTAGAGCGCTCTTGATACTGATATAGGCAGCTGTGTTTATGCCACTGTGAATTCCTGCAATATTTCCATGCGTTGCCCAGGCCCGGTTGGCACAGACCCAACGACTGTCCCCTGTAACCTCACACAGACTGAGAGAAGTAGGATTACGAAAATTGGATTTGTGTATACAAAAAGCCGAGCGGGAATGTCAAATAGGAGATATCAGATCCTTTACATGTACTGTTTGGGGAGGTATATGAAGAGGAGGTGTGTGTGTGTATGTTCCTTTCTTCATGTTACTCCTTTTGATGAGGGGTCATGTTGATCTGCCCATCTCTTTTTGCTGCCCAGAAAATATTCATATAACCGCAATAGATATTTCCATCCCACAGCTCCACAGACCCTAGAATTTCAGTTCTGACATTTGTGGTTTACTCTGTTTCCTTTCTGTTCCCAAAACATGCTGGTTGGTGCAGTGACTACGCTAATTTTCTCGTACTATTCGACAAAATAGTTTACAGCCCCTGGTATGGTTATTGTCCTGCGCTCGTCTCACTGTTGCGTGTTGCAATGCATGTAGTCTTGTGTTGCCCCACGATCTATGAAAAAGAACATGTTTTCTTCAGTGTGCACAAGTTATATAAAGGGATAGCAACAAAAACCTGACTTGACTTCAGTGTTTGAACGTGTGTACATGGTGCCATTAAGTGAACGAATGGATACACTTTGAAATATATACTTTCATCCCAGCGATCCTCAGCTTAAAGATGTTCAAAGAAGTAAACACTGTTTACTCATAGTACCACTGATTTTAATTCAAATTACTCACTCTGCCTTAGTCACATAATTTTAAGGAGATGAAGGACCTGACCTTCTTTTTTTTTGCGTATGGAAGTGACTCATTTCCTTTCAAGGTGTATTTATCAGTTTATCATTCTGCAAGGTTCAGCCTTTGGCAAACAGACACAGAGTCGGGCGTACGACGCAGCTGGACGAGGTTTGCTTAGATCTCAGTGCCTAGTGGAAAAAGTTCATGACCTCCGGAGTAACGGCGAGAGTGGCACAAAATCATGTGTGTTAACTCCTGCAAACGAAGTGAAGTACGCCGATGCAAATACGCCTGCTTTTAAAATCAGGAATGTTCTAGATAGTTACTTGGCAAATACTTTTATCCAAAGGTGAATTCGAATACAATGCAGACCTCTAAAGGTCACCATATCAAAGATACCAGTTCACTAAAGAGGTCTGTTTATTTATATTCATTTAGATGTTTCGTCAACAAAGTCGCATGTTTTTTTCTCAATATTTTCCACTGTTTCGCATCTTTTCATTTCTTATTCATAAGGCATTGGTGACTGTATTTTTAAAAGCTCCCCTACTCAGGATCATGATATGCACACAGGTGGAAGTGTGTAATCTTACCTTAAATTAAAGCATTTTTTATACCTTTTTTTTTTTCAACTTGTACTTGTTTTTTGTGGAGAGAAGTACTGTGTAACAGAATCCCACAGTAATAGCACTGTTAATCAGTCAGGTTTATCTGCACATTAAAGGAGGCATGTGTCCGATTGTGGCAGATGTGCATGTATAGATTGGATGTGACAGATTGAAGAGGGGATAAGTGGTCCAGAGCTGAACAAGGCCCTGGGAAATCCACCATATGCAGCGCTGCGTTTTTGAGGCTCATGTTCCAGACATGAATCAATAAGTGCAGCTTAAGGGGCAAAGGTCGAAAGGTTTGACCCCGAGAATTGACTAAAGGAAATGATATTGACACACGCTACAGTGCCATGCATAAGTATTCACACACACACACACACACACACACACACACACACACACACACACACACACACACACACACAATCCTGAACTTGTCCACATCTTTTATTGCTACAACCTGGTAGTATTTGGGATCTGTAATTTAACTTGCTTTGTATTATATTATATTATATTTTATTTTATCATATTATATTTTAGTATATTATATTATATATTAATATATTTAACCAATATTTATATATATATATATATATATATATATATATATATATATATATATATATATATATATATATATATATATATATATATATATATATATATATATATATATATATATATATATTTATATATATATATATATATATATATATATATATATTTATATATATATATATATATATATATATATATATATATATATATATATATATATATATATATATATATATATATATATATATATATATATTTTATTTTTTATTTTTTATTTATTTTTTTACCACAAAGGTGAATGTAATAATGCAGATGTTTATTGGTTGCGTAAAAATTCACCCCCTTGGGACAAAACCTTTATTTGAAAAAGTTAAATTAACTTCGGTTACAGTTACAGCTGCAAGTCTTCTGGGATATTTCTCCATAATCCACGTACATCTGGATGCTGACATTTTGGTCCAGTTTGGTTCGGGGTGGCTGAATACCTAGCAAAGTATTTTAAACCTAAATGCAATTAAGGTGAAATTTTATATTCATAAAATAAACAGAATACGTATAAATTTCATGCTAACATTCAAAGCCCAGAGTATTTTAACTTCTCGGAACGGTTTTCTCCGTTTTTTTCCGTGTTCGATGTGTAAAAAGTGTGTGTGTAGGAAAAGCATGCACTCATCGCTTTTTTGGTAGTTTTGGGTGTGTTTGGGAATGACGTGTGCTCGGTGGGGTCGGAATGGGAGTGATAGGTCACTCCCCTCAGCCCAGTGTCGAGTCCAAAAAAGAAATAAAATAAAAAAATAAACTCCACAATCCAAAATTCTCCCTTGTGATATCATGCTTTGTGTGCCAAAGTACTTTTGTTTACAGGGCAAAAGAGGGTAACGAAAGACAATGAGAGAGGAAGCGGGAACGCTAAGAACAAAGCAGCATGTGACACACGCAGATAGTGAATGTCACGCGTAGTGGTACAGCGTTTCTCATTTGCTATCGCGCCGACTGTTTAGGGACCTGACTCATAAACCACGTGGTGAAGAAATAGAACCTGCCAACTAGCAGCAGTTTGCCTTTCGCCGCCGCACATCTTCTACATACTGTACATGCATCTGTGTGAAAACAGTAATAATTAGTTGAAGAAGTAACCATGTAACAAAAAACACTGTAGTAGCAGACAATTACTTTTCATATGAGTGTCCTAAAGCTTGCTGATAGCGAAAAGGCACATAATATATTCTCTGATCCCGCTTCTATTAAGGTTACTTGTTCTAAGGTCACAATACAGTTGTGTCATGATTATATTTGTAGCACACTTCCTATTGGCCCAGTTTAAAACTGTGACCTACTTTAAAATTGTGGAAAGTCTGAAACTTGAAATGTTCACTTTCACAACCCAAGAGTGATATGTCTCCTCTGGACCCACACAGTCTGTAAGACTAAAGCATAAAACGCATGGCCTGCGCGTTTCCTGCGTCTTTGCCTCCTGAATCTCAGCCTCTTAATGAGTACCAAATATGGCTCTTTCCATCTATGGATTTGAAGGTGTGAGGAATCCTCTCTGGAGGAGACGGAACAAAAGAGATGAAGCAGAGGAGCGGCGTTTATACACCAACAGTTTTAAACTTCAGGCCGACAACATGGTTACCGGTGGACGCACCAGAAATGCCGGATGTTTACGAGAAATAAAGTCATAATTATGAGAAAAAAGTCTACTGACTTCAAAGATGCCTTTGATTGGCTAGACTCACTGGGATTGACACTGAAGTGAAAGTATGCCATCCTTCTCAATCAGGATTTAATGGAATTAAACCCAAATATGGCAAAATGAATACATTCGAATACATTTGTCTTATAGTAAAATATATTATTCTCTATAATTTCTTAGTTTTCATTTATAACAGCTATGTTTTTTTTTTTTAATTTGTTGTGTTTTTTTGTATTTATTGATTGAAACTGCAATTTCTGTTTCATTGTTTGTTCTCTATTTAATGTCACAGCGCTGACGGTTCCTTAAAAAACGACATCTGCAACCGAAAACATTGAAAAAAAAGGTTGCACAGTTCGATTGAACCACTTGATTGAAGGCTACCTGGAATCGGAGCTTTATAATACATTTACGAGCATTGCACACATGCTTTCTGAAATGATGCAGGAGGATTTGAAAACATGCGGTTGGCCAGCAGCACGTTTCTCAGAGGAAGCGTGTGTTAACTTTTAACCAGTTGGTAGTTGTTGTATGATGGGGAGAGCTGGTTGGTTGACTGGCAGATGAACAAACAGGGGAGTAAAGGTGGAGAGGGGTATCATAAAGATTCCTCAGAGAGTTATATACAGTGTTTATGCCCGTTTTCAATTTACAGGCTACGTGTTTGTTGATTCGTTTACTTTTATTTTGTAGTATCTATACACAGCAGTGTTATATATATTTCTTTTTACTTTTTCTCTCATCGCTCTCATTGCATATTCTGCTTTTAGATAGCTTTCATAGCATCCTAATTTTTAGTGCTGTTTGTGTAAACAGTGTTCGGTATAAAAATACAAGGGATTATGATTATCCATTAAATCCAGGCAACTTTGATTGTGTGAAATGTGGCTAATCACCCGTTAATCTACAGTTAATCTCACTTAATCCTCGTGGCTGAGGATCGCCACGGTTTCTCTGATGTCGTGTCAGAATCACATTCCTTTACATAACACACACACATTGTTTTCTTCACTTCGTTAGTCAAGAGCCAGTTAAATCCTGTGTAAATGCACGAGTTGATGTTAAAATACTGTAAATATTTCTGTATTATTTTGTAGTTTTGTGTTTGCTTACAGTTATGTGAGGCCCTAAACACAAAAATGCTTGTTGGTCCTAAATTTAACCATTTTACATGTGTGTGTGTGTGTGTGTGTGTGTGTGTGTGTGTGAGCACGCGCAAATTAGCATTAGTATTGTTTTCTCAGCAATAACTCTCCATCCGTCATAAACCATCTGATGACTGAGTCTCTCCAGTGTGACTGCTCTGCTGCTATTTCCTGTTTACGCCAGGGAAAAGCACCCTTTGAACTTTCCAGCAGGCAATCCCACAGGGCAGCGCGATCAGTCCATATTTTCCTCAAAATCCCACCGATCCCCAGCCATGCAAACAACATGCTCGGCACACACCGCAGTCAGCAGAGCATATGCTCTCAGTTGGCTGGTTTTAAAGTGGCCTTGCTCTTTTTCCATCCGTGCTTCCTCTGTCATGTGTGTGTTTGTGTAGGAGGTGTGTTGGGGGGGGTGCCCTGGAGTTCGGTGTTGAGGTGTAAGCGTTATCACTTGGGAATCCACAGTAGCTTTGTGCAAATTAGCCGGCGTCTCACAGGCACATTCAAAACCCACTCAGGTCTCACCCGCAATGCAGTGTGGGAAAAGGGAGAGAGAAAAGACACAGGAAAGGAGGCCACTTTTGCTACGTGTTCACTCGGGACACTGCGTGTGTCTTTGGGTGGGAGAGAGAAACATCAGAACACTATTTCTAATTTCTCACATATTGAAGGTGCTCATTTATAACATAATTCTCTTGAGAGAGAAAGAGAAGGAGACAGAGCGAGAGAGAATGATCACGTTTTGGAGTTGTTCTGTCTTTCCTAGCTTTTGTTTACAGATTTCATGGTCTGTATTTACTCGACACTATGAAAAGATTGTTGACATTTGCAGTTGCGAGAGTGGAGGCACAAAGGGTGGGACTGACCATGGTTTGAAGAGAGGGAGAGAGAGAAAATGTCCACAGAATATTAGGACAAAATGGACATTGTGTGCAAGCAATGGAGAGACACTTAAGGTTCTCTCTACTCTTAATTTGAAAGGGAGAGGTGTTTAGGCACAACAGGCGAGGCCAAGTGATGGAGAAAGCTTTAAACGCTGGTGATCTGTGATGTGTACAAAAAAAAGAAAAAGAAAGACTGTTTGAGGACGAAAGATTTGGATTAGAAGAAAACCTCTTGAAGAGGCATGCAACAGAGACCTGAGGAGGGTAGCAATCAAGATCAAGTGTGTGCGCGCGTGTGTGTGTGGCATTTTTAGGACTCCTATCGTAAAAAAAAACTAAAAAAACTAAACAAAACAAGGAGGGCTTAAACTAGAGCCTGGCCTCCCCTCCCTCCCTCCCTCTTTCCTTCTCCTCCCTCCTACTCTTTCTGTGTGTGTGAGTGTGTAATTGAAGAGTGGCTCAGAGAGAGTGCGAATTAACACTGTACTCTTTAAACAGTAGGAGCTCTGTCACGAATAAATAGCCAGACGAGGACCACTTCTGACATTTTGGGGCTTTTTTTTTCTCTCCTGTTATTCTTTCCACCGTTCCCTTACACACAGCGGGGTTCAACAAGACTTTTACACCAACACAGAGCACCCCTGCAGCTCTCGTCTCGGTGGGTAAGTGTGTGTGTGTGTCTGCGTGTACAGATATATACTTCCAAACAACCATGTCCGTGAACATGTCTATGTCTGACAACACATTTCAGAGCAGTAACAGGTGATGGTGTAGGTTAGATAGCATCTGTCTGTGATTTAGTGTAACTGAAAAACAATTGTTTATCTTGTCACTGTATGTTGTGTTGTTGTTAATGTTATGTTTTATATTATCATGGAGTTTTTGCAATATTGCTATATTAAATCTATGGCTTATAGATTGTTTCAGGTGTGTACGTGTGTACAGTCGGCCGTCCAGTGTAAAGCGTGTAGGTGGGTGTGTGGTCAACTCGTGTTTATAGAGGAGTGTGTGTGTGTCTGTGTGTATTGGCTATGTGTAGAACTGAAGGAAGGAAACCGTTAGAACTGCCATACAAATCGCATTCACACACACACACACACACGTGCAGAAATCACACACTGATACAAGACTTAGAATACTCAACTCACCATCACACACATCAAAAAGACCATGCAGGCATAGGACACATGCACACACAGGCACACACGCACACACACACACACACACACACACACACACACACACACACACAGTAGTAAACTTACTTTGAGTTGTTTCATTAGATGTAGCTGCACATCAGTGGTGTGTGTGTGTGTGTGTGTGTGTGTGTGTGTGTGTGTGTGATTTTGAGTTAATTGTGAAAGTTGTACTGAGAGGTTTTTTTTACTTTACGTGTGTGTGTGTGTGTGTGTGTGTGTGTGTGTGTGTGTGCTTGTGTGTGGGGGGTTTGGGGTACTTGTTTTCATGTTTTATATGGGTGTGTGTGTAAGTGTGTGATGTGGTATGGTGATAATGCAGGATTATGTTTGCGTAATACTATTAGAAAGCCTGTTTTCCTCCTTAAACCTCGCCTTTCCTGTTGTATAATGTGGGACCATGTGTGCATGTGTGCGTTGGAGAGAGAGAGAGAGAGATATGAGAAATGACTCTGTAACCTCTGAAAGACTGTCATAGGAATACACTCACTAAATGTAAAACAAACAAGCACTGTACAAGCTTCAGGCTTCATTAATGTCCGAGCGAGAGAGAACACGTTACAGTATGTTTGTGTGTCATGTTAACAAGAAATAAGTGTACCGTTAGTACATGTCATGTGGTAAATTTTTTATAAATATTCCACCATCCCAACTTTGGAAGCTGAAATAACAGGAATCAGACATCTCCATGTGAATATATTCGAGTAGACAAATCTATTTCACCCAATTCTATCTCATACTGTGTGTGAAAGCTGGAAATTCGGGTTGTCATTGTATTTTCTACATTAAATAGCACGAGACACTGTAATCATATGTTAATTATATGTCATTATGTACACTGGTCTGACTATACAGTTAACAGTAAGTAGTTCCATATCACATAAACATCATACCAGTGTAAAGTCACACCCCGTGTTGTTTATTTACATTTTATTTGTCCCCCTTCCTTCATTTTCCCATGTATTAAAGGCTATTCGGGTGTCCCAGCAGTAGTGTAATAGATGGGGAGAGAGAGAGAGAAAGAGAGAGGAATGTGTTTTAAGACTCAGTGCCCAGACTGGCATTTCAGCCAAGCATTCCTGTGCGTTAGATACGGACAAGTTTGAATTCAGGCAAATTAGTAATAGTAAGCATAAGATACTGTATGATGCAATACGGTACAACAGAAAGATATTAGCGTTGTTTCACGTATTTTGATCAATAAGGATACACTAAGGAAAATGTCGAAATGAAGGCTATTTCACTTTACTGCAATCATGAGCAGTCGTCACAGAACAGCTTTGTGGGGTTTACTATGTAGATTTAATTTTAGATTTACATTTATGGCATTTGGCAGACGCCCTTATCCAGAGCAACTTACAACTGAGCAGCGGCGTGTAAAGGGCCTTACTCAGGGGCCCAGTAGTGGCAGCTCAGTGGTGGTGGGATTTGAACCTGTAACCTTCCGATCCAAAGTCCAATGTCTTAACCACTGAGCTACCACTTCTCTCGTAATTCCGTACTGAGAAAACCAGAGAAGATATTAGGAAGGACAAACTCCCTGGTTTGACATGAGGTAGAAGCTTTGAGAGAAAGCAGACCTCTCTACCTCCCAAAAAGGAGGAACCCATTCTCCTCTGGGTGGCAGTGGATAGTGGGATTGTATATCATTACTGTATACAGGTGTAGAAGCGTAAAGTCAAACAGTACTAAGTGTGTGTTGAAAGGATTTTTTAATATGAGCTTGTGAATACGGGTCCTGGGCTGAGTTTTTATGGTTTTGTCTTTGCCTGTGTGTTTCAGAGAGCCAAATCCAAAATGGCAGCCTGCTCCAGGCTCCAAGGCAGCCATGTTGGTGAAAGTAAGCAGCACTGGCCGGAACCAGCACATCACCCCTGCTAGCCCCGGCCCCCTTCTTCATTTGAACATGTCCGGCAGCAACACCTCCTCTCCTAACCCTACATACCCCAAAAGAACTGCCTCCTTTGGCAAGATGGACCCCAAGCAGTCTTTTCATCTCCTTAAAAAGGCTGACAGTGGCAATTTGAGTATGGGGATGCCCAGCTCTGGTGCCCCCTCATCTGCAAATGTTCTTCGCCCTAACTCTCCTCAGTATGCAGCCATACCCCCTGTGCCAATCTACGATGAGCCTCCAGCCTCAGATCCGCCCATTTATGATGAACCACCAGTAGACATGGAGGTAGAAAGGGCTGACTACCTGACGCACGACCCCTACAGGCCTACGCACAGCATGCCGCGATTGGCTCCACCCCCTAAACTTCTCCAGTTCCCCCAAGCCAAGCACAAGCGGCATCCCTCGGCTGGAGAGTACAGCGCGGCTGGGCGTGAATGCATCAAGCACATGGTGAATGTGGACCTCCAGTCAGGAGAAAGTCCAAAAGAGCAGCTTTCCATGGAGAAGAAGCAGCCCTGGCATAGCCGTCAGAGCAGCCTGGCATCTCAGGAGTATCCACAACCCTCTACTGTTACCTACCAGGACTCAGGCTACTCGACAGGGCCCTCACCGAGTCTACGTAGGAAGAATCGAAGAAGGGCAGTGCCAGGGCATGGAAGTGGCAGCGAGCTCAGTGACAAGCTGATGGCTGAGATGAAGGTGGCTTTACTGAGCTCCGAAGGCTCATTTAAGAGCGCGACACTGCCTGAAGCAGCTTCAGGCTCAGGGGTAGATGTGATGGGCAGCGAGCGTTCACTGTACAGCAGACACGGAGATGCAGCGCTGACCTCAACCGAAGGGTTAGCAGGGGGGCAGAAGAGGACATACGAGAAGGTGGACTCATTGGAGAAGAGTGAAGCATCTCACACTAGCCTGTCCTCTCCTGAGCCACCTGCATCACCCTCACAGGTAGTATGTTAATTTGGGAATGAACATGTACTCTGATATTTTAAGTTGTGTAAACATTTACGTGGTTTTTACCACAGGCCTATTACACATTCATTATGATGTAAAAGACCACAAGATGGCATGTCATGTTAGGGTTTACACTACTTTAAAGCAATTGTTTCAAAATAGTTTTTTTATGTAGCATAAATTTGGGCACATTTGCCTGTAAGGTCACATATAATAGAAGTTGAAGGGCAATTTCAGCAGTGACCACTTGAACAAATAGGCTAAATGTCATTGAAAATATAGTTGCACAGTTTTTCTTCGAACAGTTTTGCATTACCAGCGTATTAGCAAAATTTTGAATCCCCAAATGACTTTTTCCTCACATTGCTTTATTGTTGAAAGGTTCTAAACGTATTATTGCCCCATCAATTTTGGTTGTAGATTTACATAAAACGCAACAAAATCCTTTGTTCCAGGTATACGGTTGCGTTGAGATTGCATTTAAAAAATGCGGAAACATTCTTTTAATGTTCGTACTTTCGCTCCTTCTGCCTTTTCTTTTGTGTCAGTCTGGGTCGTAATCATAGTGTTTCTCAGTTGATTTGTTGGAATGGAAAAGCAAAACAACAGTCTACATCCGGTCTCCGTGGAAACAATACAGTAGTGAGGGACCAAGAGCTTCCCGTCTCAGAGGGAGCAAGTGTTCCATTCCAGAACAAGTGTGCATGTGTGTGGGTGGGAGGTGTTTGGGCACAAGGATAGGAATATCTGACAGTTTGTAGGGGCATTTGGCTGGTTTTCCACAAGAAAAATAGAGGGGAAATGAAAATAAAGAAAGAATATAATAACAGTGTTTTAGAGTTTTTTGACAATTGAACTTTTAGATTTAAAACAAAGTAAACTACAAGTAAATTACATTATAAATAAAAGATAACAAATGAATAGATATATAGATATACAGCATATAAATCAGAAACAGATACAGTGTGAGGGTGTGATGTGGTTGTGCAGTTGAGTGCTTTTTGTGCAAACGTTGTAAACATCGCTGACATAACAGCAGTCTTGTGTTGAAAGCATTTAAGAGCATTTGCAAAGAAAAAATGGAGTGAGAGTCCTGGGAAAAACAAACAAAACAAAGTGATATTAAGCAAGCAAACCGATGATAATAAGTTGTGTAATAAAGAAAAAATCCGCTTGAAGACCCAATCGCTCAGGCAGGCAGAGAGATGAAGAGAATGAGAGTGTTTGCTTAATTCCTTTGCATTGAACAAATAAAAACAGGTCGAGTTGATTTGTTGTTTTTGCCAAAAGAGATTTTACATAAAAAATGTTCTCTGTATCATTGTATTTGTATTAGTTCCTCTTGTTATTCTTGTTATAAAAGCTTGAATTTCCCCTTAAAGTCAATGAGAAGGAAACAAATTGTCATGTTGCTGAGAAAATTCAGAAATCTCTTTTCCAAAGACATTTCTGTGGTGAAATTTTTTTTTTTAAATCTCCAAAAACTTCTACATATCAGCGTACACACGTTTCAGTATGTTTATTTGAGCGTCTGTCTGTAAATTTTTGATTTGAATTGATGGTATTTGGCAGAGGCCCATATACAGAGCGACCTACAGAAGTGTTTTGGAGTCTCTGTCGATAAGTCAAGTCAAGAGTCAAGAGGCTTTTATTGTCATTTTTACTATACACAGTAGTACACAGTACACAGTAAAAAGGAGACAGCGTTCCTCCAGAACCCTAGTGCTACACTAAACAACAACATAGAGCTACAACACACAACATAAAGCTACATAAAGTGCATCAAGCGCAACCCAGTGCAAACAGTGCAGACGTAAAACAGTACAGACAACACACATAACCTAAGATAGCGCCGAAAAGTAAACCTACTGTATACTCTGATTTAACAGTACTGTGCAGAGAGAAATATGAAAACTATAACTGAGAGTGTATATAAACAAACACAATGCAGTGCAAAAAAACAGCAGTAGCAGCAGTCAAGAGGTGCAAAAAACAGCAGGTAAACTGTGTAATCCGGTCAAGTATAAATAATAATAAATAAATGATGGTGGAATGGATTGAGAAGTACACTCTGATACTGGTTCATTAGGATACAGACTAAGAATAACAACAGTCTAGTAATCTGTTGGGAGGCCAAAAATACATCATTTAATTTCATTGCTAATTTAAGTACTGCTGGAGGACGTAGGTCATTTGAAGTAGCTGTTTGGATATGAAGCAGTAGTTTGCGTCTTTGTTGTACCCGAGTGATATGGTACCAGTTGAGCAGTCACAGAGGACTAAAGGGAGCGTGGTGCAGCGCGGTGGTAAAAAAAGCTCTGTGAGGTAAAGGGGTGCTGGTCCATGTTTGACTGTAGGTAAGCATCAGGGTTTGAAATCTGATAAGGGCAGCTAGAGGAAGCCAGAGTAGGAAACGTAGCACTAAAGTGGTATGGGAGAACTTGGAAGGGTTAGAAAATCATGCAGCTACAGTTTGGATTAGCTCAAATCGACCACGTTGGATAAGCAATGATAGAAATGCACATTTGGTTACCCTGCAGTGGTGTGCAGTGACCAGGGGTGAGATTATATACTTGTCGACAGAGATCACGTGACACGGAGATAAATCGCTCTGGATGACCGGCAGTTCAATTTTGAGGATTTCCTGTTTCTATAAAAACAACAGCAAACTAGAACAATTGCATTAAAATAAACCTGAAGCAGTCGGGACTATTATCAGGGCTGTTGTTTTATAACATTTTTAACAGCAATTAAACTCGACTATATACACTTCCTCTCTTTCTGTGCAACCTCTGCCATAGTAGGTGCCTTGTTCAGGTTCCAAAACACCCCCTCTAACATTCGGAAAAGAACGAGTGCCACCTTTACCTACTGCAATGCTTTGTTTTAGTAGACAATAGCTGTGTGTAAAGATATGTTAGCTAACTGTGTTGTCAAAAGTAGCTCAGGCTTGCTAGCCTTGCTAGCCTGAGCTACTTTTAACAACACAGTTAGCTACAATAGTAGATAAATATTAAAAAATTTAATATTAAATAAAAAATGTACATTTCAAATATTTAGAGTCTTATTTACTTTTAAAGTGAAAGTAAAAAATCAAACAATCATGCTATTAATATTTGCTCTTATTTTTTTACCATGTTGACATCAAGTTTTTCAGATGGACCTTTCATGCTGGGAAAGTCAAAATATTCCCAGTTTTTACTTAGACATAAACTATTTAGTTTTTTGTTGTTGTTTTTTTATTTTTTCAACTAAAGGGTGTCTAATATTTTAATGATTTTGCCCGTAGTCACAAAACTCCGCCCTCAGAATCCAGAGTGGAAGAGAGCGTGCTGTATATACAAATTCAAACACAAACATGCTTATTCGACTAGTTGTCCATTTTCCAAATCGGTTTTCTCAGTGCTGCAGTGTAATTAATGCATTACATTTTGTCACATTCTACATATTGTCCATAGATATTTGTATAAATAAAGAATGAAAAAATACTGAACCATTGCATCTATAATGAAATTTTTGCGATTTTTTTGCGATTTTCAATTTTATATGTTTCTATAAGTACGTTTCTAAAAGCAAAACTTTATTGTCTACAGTTTATAATATCAGCAAACAGCAGGTGGAGAGAACAAGAAGGAAATGAATTTCCTTCTTTGTTTTATATAAAAAAAAAAAAGAAAAGAAAAAGAACATGTCTTCTTTGTGGACTTTTGGATCGTAACGTGCTTTTCTATAGTGCTTTGGTTTATTTTGGAAGATTGATTTCCGTGTAATGATCCCTAAGCCGCATGGTTTTACATCGCAGCTGTTAAAGTGATCATTTTCGGCATATTTGCTGCCAAAACGCACCACTAGGATGACAATGGAAAGATGTTTGTGTGCAGACAGCCTGCATCGAGAAGGACTCGTCATTTGGTGTCTGGAGTCATAGGGAGCGAAACAGATGCCAGGAAGGATTTTAGCCAAAAGCTGAGGGGTCAGAGCTGAAAAATATGACCCACGACTGATTAGACCGGACAGGGTGAAAGAGGAGAGAAGCTGCTTTGTATGTTAGCATGGTGTAGGAAGAGGTCTCAAATCAGGCTAGCGTATGAGCTCTGAGTTTTGACCTTTTCATGGTAGATATATCAGTTTGACAGCAACTTTCAAGGGCTGTAAGCAGAGATGAGGTAAAGCAGTCAAGGCAATGGGTGTAGTGATGAGGAAAGATATTGTGGCTAGAATGGCTGGGTCTTAACCATAATCTTTGTGTTAGCGATCTGCTGTAATGGCTCACTGCTCTACAATTCCACATGCTTCATTAACCATTAAATCAACCATAGTGAGCTCTCTCTCTCTCTCTCTCTCTCTCTCTCTCTCTCTCTCTCTCTCTCTCTCTCTCTCTCTCTCACTTATGAAACCTTTACTATTCTAGGAAGGTAGGAAACATAAAGCACATATGCAGAGTTTGGAAAATCTGACCGCAAAAGTAAAGTTTCCCCTCTCAGCTACCACGAGGACAGCATGGCAAATTCATTGATTAAATTTAAATAAAAAATGATTTAAGCAGAATCACACGTGGCTAAAAAGTCTGTGGTCAGTTAATAGTAATTTCACCGTGTAGCTGTGACGAGCCCGTAACTCTTATGAGACCGCAAGTGTGGGTCATTGATGCAAGGGTAAGCTGCTAAGTTCAGTGACATCCTAAAAAAGCAGTGCAGCTTTAGGAAATGCTATATGTTTGAACCATTTAGGGAAGCATAGTAAGTTAAGACATTATATTTGCTGCTGTGATAGAGAATGGTGAAGTGAAGGGATGGAGAAAATTGGGTTTGAGGTGAGGCAGAAGAAGACGGAGGCTGCACAGTTTTCTGTTCTGATCTAATTTCCATATTGGGTTACCTATTTTGGGAGCAAGTGTAATTTGTGCAGATGTTTTCAGGCTCTCGATCCTGTTCTAGGTTGTTCTGGTTACAGGGGAATGAGTAAGCGTATTGCCTGCTGCCTACGCAAAACACACACACACACACACACACACACACACACACACACACTCACACACACACACACACACACATTTTTTTGTCTTGCTATCCTTATGTGGAATTACTTTCACATAATTAGTAGCTAGAGCAGCTATTAATTGCCATGCCTATGGGGCTGTGGTAACTCAGTGGCTAAGGATTGAAAGGTCACAAGTTCAAATCTCAGCACCACCAAGCTGCCACTGCCGGGCCCTTGAGCAATGTCTAATCCTAATATCTACCTTAACCTCAGTCAAAAATCAAATAAATGCTGGAGAATTTGTTCAAATACCAACAGTTTTTTAGTTATTACTTTTTACTGCAAAGCTTTCAATCTCTCAGAACTTTTGCCCTTTCACTTAGACATACTATTTAAACATTCAGAATGACATTCTTTCTTTTTTCTATCACTTAGGCAGGAACACTGGACTCCAAAAGCCAGCCTGACTTCCGCTCCGAACACGGAAGGGAGAACGATCGTGACATACCGGGTCACTGCACCACTTCTGTCTCCTCACTGCCCATCCTCCAGGTGCATACCCCCACCTCTGGTACCACCTACCAGTACCCCTACTCTACCCTATGCAAACCCCGGATTGATGTGGATATGGAAGCATGGGCTACCAAGAACCTGAACCAGCACACACGAGGCCTGCTGCGCCGGCGCGTCTCCATCGCCACCATGCTGTCATGGAGCAGCGCTTCAATCAGGAAGCCTATGCTGATCACGAGCGACCGGGCCATCAAGAAAGAAGCGTGCGACATGTTCAAGCTGGTGCAGACGTACATGGGCGATCGGCAAGTAACACGCCTCGACCGCCGCCACGTTGCCCTTCACATTGTGACCAGGTGCTGGAGCATGCAGGGTCTGAGGGACGAGCTTTATGTCCAACTGATCCGACAGACTACGGACAACCTGAACCTCAGCAGCCTCTGTGCCGGCTGGGAGCTCATGGCCATTAGCCTGGCCTTCTTCTCTCCATCACCCAAGTTCAGACGCTACCTTGAGGGTTACATTCAGAGACACCTGGAGCCCAGTAATGACAAGAAGAGTGAGTACTGGTTTTGTTTAATAACCATGACAGAAAACTTTTGTTTAAGGCCATTGCCTGAATCAATTGTTGTTTAAATGCACATAGTCGGTAGCTGTTACATTTGTTTTCTGTTTCCTGCACACAGGACGCGTCTGATAGATTTGTACATTTTTAATCTTCCGCTGTTTTTCTGTTCACTTCTGACTGGAAATCCAGCAGTAAATGTTTATGTTTCAGGTGTGCTTGTCTGGCCCAGAGCACTAGTGCATACGCATCAAAAGTCAATATTGATATCATTGCTAAATTTAAAATGGCCTGCTGCCTGTTCAAACAGGATGTAAAAGCTGGGGAACGGAAAAAAAAAATAATACACCGGGAATACTTGAGGTCATAGTTCGAAGGCTATGGAACAAAGCATGACGATGTGTTTTTCAGAGGGACCGTTTACAGGGTGTAGATATTTTGGAAAATGAATGTTTCAGCTCAAAAGATTTTTTTGTTTTGTTTTGTTGATCAGTTTTACAGAGGATTGTGGAACAACAGGACATAAAGAACAAGAAGAACTCGAAGTCCAGGAAGAAGAGGAAACAGAACAATGAAGAAGAGGAAGAACAGGGTACATATTAGAGAAGCATGGCACACACACATATGCGCACGATTCTCCGTGAAAGTAGGATTCCTGTACTATTGTAGATTAAACTCGATTTGCTGGAAGAGCAGCAATGTAAATCTGGATGGCTTTGGAAAATGATTCACATGGCCCAATTTTGACATTTGCTACTATATATAGTTCTGAAAACAGTTTCCATGAACTGTAATGTTTTTCTTATGCGTTAATCTCAACCAGTTATAACATTTGAACTTCAATCTAGTCATTATGGCCACTAAATTTTATAACGGTTTACGTTTCTAATAGAATGAGTTGTTTCTTTGGTCATTCGTTCACTTTATGTATACGTGACTGTATACAATAGTGATATTTACGGGATATTTTTAATAATTCGGTTACAAACCCAATCTGAACCTAAGCCAATTCAACCCTATTCTCATGACACAGGTACTTCGTTGTCTCTGCTACACTGCAGGGAAACTGAAAATGATGTAAAATAAGAGAATCGTTGCAAGCACCATACCGAAACCGACATTTCATCTGCACGGGGAGGCTAAAATTAAACTTGTGTTAACCTTTATAGAAGCACCCTTTGCTCAGATTTTGCTGCTTTCCAGTTGAAGCTAGCACAAAACAAACTCTAGAGACGTTTGACTCCTCCAATAAAAGTAGCTATGGAATCTTCGCCAGACTCTTAACACTTCTAAACAACTGCTTGTTAGGCAAACACAGGTATTTAGTCATAAACTAAAATGAGCGTAGATTTTAGATTTTAGCCAGATTTCCGGTAGATTTCATTTGAGTGATGTTTTGTCTGGTTGTAGATGGTAATATTGATGAACTAGCGTACTTACATCAGAAAAGAAAGAAAGAGCTTCTACTCTGCTTTCTGGCTTTTGGTCAGTTTGTTTGAATATCCTGCACATACACACACACACACACACACACACACACACACACACACACACACACACTCACACACACATACACACACACATGCATACTATTAAAGCTCAGAGCAGTGAGATAATCTCCAAGTCCCACGCTCTTTTGGTCTGCCACCAGACTGCTTAAAGAAAGAAAAGAGGGCAAAGAACAGAGAAAAAGAGTAGAAGACCCTGCTAGTCAAAGTGAGGGCCTTAAAAAGAGAGCACGGAACAGACAGACTGCCCCCCTAAAAAGGGGTATTTTCATCAGCCTGTTCCTCTTCCTTCTGAACCCATTTTTAACTTGATTTCTCTTCCTCTATCCATTTTCATAGTATCTCTTATTTCCACTCACACAGTCTGAAAGAAAAGACTGCAGGCTGCAATCACCATTTTCCTATTCGGCACACCATAATTACTTCACAGCCTTCACAGGTTAATGTTCATGATGACAAAGAGATGTCTTTAGACAGAAAGAGCAGCCAAGTTGTACGGTATATCTGCAAATTCGTTTAGAAGCCTGTTTCTGACCACAACACAAAGTCGAGACACTTTTGAAGATTTTTCCCAGCATATCGATAGGCGTGAGAAACTTTCGCTTAGTAGGGTGCAGACAGCGCGAATGTAGTTACTCACCACTTGTATACACTGCCTGGAGCTCAGCTGAGTGTAATTAACTGAGTCAAGATGAGTGCGTGTCAGTCATCCTGCCCTCTGCTTATACAACACGCACTTCAGTGGCATGATTTTGGCTTCGCTGACGCAACGACCAACCACAGTGCTGCACACAGCTGTGTCTAGGGATGCTTCAGACTCCTCTGAGACCACCTATCATAAACTAATGCACTGACTCGTAGCTGTTTAAAAAGATGTTTGTTTGGTTTTTTCTTTTAAACAAGATTGATTTTCAAGATTAGATGTTAAACTGAGAATGAATCACTAAGGTATGTTTTTTTTTTTTTTTTGGCCCATAAATTACCTCCATCCAGCCAAAATACCAACCAGCCAGAACATCTATTTTCCATTAAAAGTTAGAGCTGTAGATTCAGTAGTGGAGATGGGTGAGCTGAGGAGAACGCTTAGGCTTACTAATGTTTATTTCAGTTGGAGTTCGCCTCACAGGCATCAGAGCACTCTAAATATTACAAACAGCTCCTTTAAACGCTCTCTGTCAAAGCAAAAAGGCAGATTAGTCATAGTGGTGTGTGGCAGCGGTTCTTGCTTACTCAGGCCTTTTATCTTTGCCTCTGGTCTCTTTTAAGGCTGTGTGACATTCTCTTTCTACATTCTGTCAATTGTAAAGTGTCAGCCTTTGCCCTCAGATTAGTTTTGTTAATCGGTCGGAGATTCGGGATTTGGCAATGGCTTAACATTGGAATGGCAGCCAATGTCTTACAACCTCAGACACGTATTGAGCATGGATTAATTATAAAGCATATTAATGCTAGAGGCTATTTATAATTTCTGCTAAATCAATATTCTAGAGCAGGATTGCCTTAAGATTAAAGCCTAGATACAAGAACCACTACAAACCAAAATTCGTAAATGAAAGTACATACAGTAAAGTATGCAGAGGTTATGTTAGGTCAATTTATCCTGAATAAGCAGAATCAGTGGTCTCTCTTGTCCTTGTCACATTTTGATTCTTTTACCAAATCTACAAAAGAAACCCTTTTTTTTTACACAGTTTAGATTTTATTCAGAGTTTAGTTTAGCTCGGGTTTTTTAATTTCGGTTTCCACTGATACTCCGTGACGGATTTTACAACTCAACCTCTTAAAGTACACCTGTGCTAAATTAAAGCGATAAGCCACAGTAAATCTTTTATACCCCTGATAACAGACGCCCTCTAGTGACAGTAATAAAATGTTCTCAAAAAACATTTTAGACAGTGTTATATAAAAAAAATTTCATTCAAATTTAATATTCACAATAATCAAATCATCTTCAACCCACTGTTGCCAGCTAACAGGAAGTTTTGGTTGCTGAGCAATGTTAAACACAAGGATTGAGGAATTTTATGCATTGAATGATTAGTGTAACAGTTTTAGTGATTTGAAATTAGACACAAATTAATGCACAATGCGAAAAATGTTTTGTTACAGCAGAGGAATGAATAACAGAATAATAACAGAAATTACAAGGACACAGGCTGTGCATAGAGAACACAAATGAGAGTACTAATGGCTTTTCAGGAAACCTTTAGGATTAAAGATTAGGGTCCTGTGAAAGAAAAGCAGATTTTAGAGGTCTCCATTTTCAAAAGGGTAGGTGGTTCATGTAGAGGGGTTTGAGGCAGGGGCCTCTCAGCACCGCACTGTGCCATCCTGAAGGGATGTTGTGTGGCAGCGGGTGGATGGGGTGGGGTCGGGGGGATTCTGTGGAAGAAAAAAAATATGCTTTCCTTAATATGTTAAGCACTTCATTGGAAAGCCAGGATTCTTTACTTCTATAGGATGAAAGAAAAGCCATTAAAGCATTGACTATTGGTATGCAAAACAGTCTTTTGCTATCTCTCCTTTCTTTCTTCAGCCCTCTTCATCTCCTCACTCATCTCCTCCTACTTTGTCTGGCCTGAAGTGGCGGTGTCACTCGGTTATCCTTTTGTTTTCCTGAGGCCACTAACGCCATCGGAGGAGGACAGAGGGAAACAAAACGAGACAAAGAGAGAGGAAAAATGGAGGGAGAGACCGAGAATAATGTGTGTAGTTGGGAAAACATGACTAATGCTTAACGAGGGCCGAATAAAGGAAGTTTTATTTTTTATAAAAGTTGTAAAAATAAAATAAAAAAGAGGCTGGATATGAGAATAGTTATGAAGAAAAACAAACTAGGAAAAAGAAGTCGATTTAAAAAGATGAGATGAGAGGAAATGAAAGAGGAAAGGAGGACACAAGGATGGCGTCAGTGGGTGCAAAGATGGATCAAACAGAAGCAGGCACTTGTGAAATATCTGACCCATGTGCTGGCCATGTTTTCACTGCCCTGATAACTGAAGAGCCACTGATGTAAAACACCAGCTGTAAAAGCTGCTGGTTCCCCCACCCACCTTTAGGGCTTGTAACCAGGCCAAATGAGTTTTAAACCAGCTCAAGTTACAAACTGTCTTTGCAGGCTGTAACATATCTTAAGTGGCTTTGAATCATCCTGGGTAGGTGTGTGTGGGTGTGTGTCTGTGTTTGTGCATTCTAGACTATAAAAACTGCCCATTTGCTTCCTCAGCCCAACCAAAAGTGGCGTTTGGACAGAGGTGTGAGCTTGAAAGCTGGGCGTGCCCAGATTCCTTAATTACTGCAGTGGAAAACACTTTCTTTCTGCCCATTTTGTATGTAGAAACAGTTCAAAGTTCTTCCACATCATCTATTCTTCTCACTTCTCACTTAACCCTAGTAGACATTAATACAGCTGCTGTTTTTCTTTCCAATTCCATTACTGGTCCTTATAACAGACCCTTGTATTTATTAATCACAAACGAACATGTCTGTGTACCGCTCGTTAGCTATTTTAACAAGCTATGATTCTTCACGCAAAGTTTACACAGTTGTTAACTTCAAGAAGAATTATTTGTTTGTAGAACGTAGTTGTTTTGACCTTCTCGTTTCTCTCACACCTTTAGAAAACCTCCACCAGTTTGATATCTTCTTTTTCTTTACATGTCATCGTTGCCTTTCTTTCTTTCTTTCTTTCCTACTTTCTTTCTTTCTTTCTCTCATTTTTGCATTCTCGCTCTCACACATCGAATAAAACCATCACAAACTTAAATCTCCCATTCCATTGAGTGTATTAGTGCTCTACATATAAGTAAAAAAAACAAAAAAAAAAACAAACATAGGATTTACCATACCTATTGCGAAGTATAGTTGGTTTTTTTTAATTGATGGCTCATTAATTACTAACCACTTCTATGTCAGAAATGTTGCATTCGCAAAGTAAAGCATTGTGGCTACAGGACTGATTTCACTTTTACTCACCGTTGCGTTTTACTTCACAGCTGTGTTATCATAGTGTCAATGGCTCAACACTTGCCCCCGTAGACCAAATACTGCAGTAACGACAGAGGAATTTGCATCTGTTTGATTTTTGTGTATTTGATCATGCCTGTATTTGTATTGAGATCTGCCATATTGGTTTTACGCCGTGTATAATTTTCGTAGCTTTCAGCTAGATTGTAGTGCTACATCCTGAAAAAAATAAACACCCAAACTGGTTTTCATCCAAGTCTCAAACACGCATTAGTGTAACTAAAATATACACAGGCAAGTACAGCTCTACACAATTCATTCTCCATCTACTTGCCCTGCTGATCTTTGTGGACGTGTTAGAAAGCACTAACTCTTCTTTCACACTTTGGAAGGTTCAACACAACCGAAACAATTCCCTGCTTTATACAAAGCGATGTTTCAGCAGAAAGCCCTGCCATTGATTAATTATCTGTTATTCGTGTCCTCTACAGGTCTGCCGATCAGCACTTACGCCAAATACTGCTACCGCAAGCTACAGAAAGTTGCTGTGACTGGAGGTAAAAAGGTAGGAACGGCATGCTTATTTATTTCCCTGAGAGCGGTTCATCGTTCGGCCTTACCAATAATTAACCTAGACGGGCCTTCAGGCAAACAGTGGAGTTGATTGAAAGTTATCCACACACTTGAGGTAAACAGAATTGGCTTGATGAGCTATCTGAAAGGTCAGCGGTTTAAACAGGGTTTCCGGAGAGAACAACCACAGGTTTATGGTGCAGCTGAAAGAAAAGAAGCTATAATGTGTTCAGGCTGGCCCAAGACTGCTGAAGTGTAACATAGTGTAGCAGTGTCTAAGTGTCTACATGTGTTAGCAATCAGCCTTAAGAAAGCTCATTGAGAGCCACTTAGACTGGGGAGAGAGGGTTACAGTAACCTCAGATCACCACATCGCACATATACACAGAAATGTACTAGCTGTGTCCCACCTCCTTTAGTGTCCTTCTTTCAGTCTCTACCCTGTAATCAGCCATCCCACCACTGTCCCCATTGTTTCTCACTGAGGCGTTATACTTAGCAACACATCACTGGGCGCTAGTGTCGAGTTATCGTGCTAGCAAACTACTACACATCATCAGACTTCCCACTGGTCTATCATATGCAAGTCTTCGCCCTATGATTTTGGAAAGTTGTGTATATACAACAGGTCTAGAATCTTTAGAAAGAGTGCTTGACTAACTTATTGAAGGTTTTACAAAAAAACCTTCTGTTAGCATTCCATCATGTGATGAATATTGTTGGTTAAAAGAGCAGATATCTCATCTTCATGAGATGTTGGTCAAATGTACAATATTTCACAAGTACTCCACTAGTTAATGTGGCCATCTTTTCCTCTACTCTTCCCGCAATCTCTCTCTCTCTCTCTCTCTCTAAAGGGTCTGAGGAAACCTACCCTGGACGAGATTGATCACGGGAAAAACGCCATAGTGACGCCCTCGCTGTTCGGAAGTGCTCTGGAGGAGATCATGGAGAGGCAGAGCCAGCTGTTTCCTCACAGGAGGTTGCCCTGGGTGCAGGTGCAGCTTTCTCAGTGTGTCCTGGCACTCGGTGGAGCCCAAACTGAGGGGATTTTCAGGTAAAAAAAAAAAAAAAAGGTGGATAGGGACGAGCATATCATGCATATAAGACTTTGTGATAGTGGTGTCTATGCCAAGTATGGTCAAAGATCCCACCAGCCAGCCCTTCTACATCGTACACCATCTACTAACCACATGCTTACTGTTGCTCTTGCTGCATCACGGGGCCGCGTAACACACTCTGAGGAAAGTGCTTGCAGCTTTCAAAGTTCATAGCTGCCTTTGATTGAAAGTGAAGGGCGAGTAATGCCATCCCTTTTACCCAGATGGATGTCTGTGATGTCTATGGCATCATAAGGATTCTCATCTTCTGCCAATGACAGAGTGCATGCGTTCCTGTTTTAAGCATCAGCAGCATAGAGCATTCCTTTACCTAATGATAGTGCGAGGCTTTAGTTTAAAAAAGACGGCTGGATTTTGGAGTATACGTTTTTGTCACAGGGAGTGGAAGCGTAGATGGGAATGTGGGGAATTTAGGTGTGGTCTTTCCCTCCAAAAGCATTTTTATCATAACTCCATTATGCACAGTTACCTGCTGATTTGCAACTATTTCCAGTTTCCAAATAAGATGCTAGGTTACAGAAATAGTAAATAATTACTCCTCTGCTAAGTGAAATAAGTGACTAAACGTGTGTGTG
Organism: Silurus meridionalis; assembly: GCF_014805685.1. NCBI lineage: Eukaryota > Metazoa > Chordata > Actinopteri > Siluriformes > Siluridae > Silurus > Silurus meridionalis. The sequence goes on from NC_060899.1 coordinate 6,728,946, forward strand.
TGTGTGTGTGTGTGTGTGTGTGTGTGTGTGTGTGTGTGTGTGTGTGTCCTCTCTTCTTCACACTCGGTGTGTGTGTGTGTGTGTATGTGTTCTCTCTTCTTCACAATCGGAAAAAAAAAACATCTCTTTGAAAAGTGTTGTATTCTCGCAAGTTCTGGGTGGCCCCTGCAGGAGCCGCTTATCCAAACTGACCCCCACTTGTTTGACATTTGGTTCAAAGAGAAATAAAATCAGAAGCGTTAATCGTTTACATGGAATAGCTGTTCAAGACAAGCCGAGGCCTCAGTAGGATTTGCCTCAATACGCCAAAAACAGCTAAACAGCTTTATTCATGGTTGTGATGGAGATATGAACACATGAATTATATTTACACTGTGTTTATCAGACTGGGAGAGATAAAGTGGGATCAGTGTTTCCTATCATGTGCCAGGGAGTGCGGCACTGTGGACATGTGGAGCTCCAAAATACAAGCACATTCTTTCCATCATTCTATTTCCCTTATTTAATAGTCTATTTAATGGCACCCATCACCTGTGTGCGTCCTGTCAGGAAATCTGTCCCTCACCCATTGTTTCTTCTCTGCTATTTTTTAATAATGCCAAGATTTTAAATGTTATTTGCTTTAGGGAATCTATATAATGATTCATTCTTTTCCAGGACATGCACAGAAATTATTTTTCTTTTATAGAATTTTGGTTAAAAAGTAAATTGATATTGAGCCAAGTCATTGTCTTAAGATTTTAATAAATCAATGGATTGCTTTCTGTATGTAAACCTTTGGTTTAAGAATGGCATGTTCTATTAGACAAGTCATTCTTAAACCAGCTGCAATACACTAGAATTTTTGGTTTCTGAGTAAAGGTTTGGTTTCTGTTATCTGAGTAGTTGTTCATTGAATTAATTTCATTTATTTGACCACTCCTTTTGGCTAATAATTCTAATCAAACCAAACTACTTTCCCTACATCTAGAACCCTAGGTGCATGAACCTCCCTTTAAAAACCATGACTGTGAACTAGCTACATATGTTTTTGTTAGTGGTATTTGATCAATTTAGATAATGAAATGGAGTAATGACCATTAGAGGTCGAACGATGAATCGGTTTTGGCGATTAATCTGCACTGAGAGTCGGCAAAAATCCAAAACGATTTTTCAGGCTTACCGGTCCGCTTTCATTAGGAGAGCGGCCTCTAGAGGTGAATTACTGACACGTGCTGTTTGTTTTTCCTGCACGGAAACCGCATGGTCCACGGAGAGCACGATATCATATTTATTATATTGAATTTTTTAATTATATAATAATTATATATAATTATATAATAATCAGATTTTTTTTTTTTTTTTTTTTTTTTTTTTTAAATGTGCAGTACTATTGTGCATGGACTGTTTGTTTTTTATTCAGTATCCATTTAAAAAACTATCGGTTGATTAATTGGTTATCAGCAAGTACGATCCAACCTAGCTATCGGTATCACTAAAACCCACTATCGATCGATCTCTATTAACCATAACGTTAGAGGTGTAGGGGTATGTAGTTCATTCAATTAACAGTCGTGTGTGTTTTAATGTTGCAGAGTTCCTGGAGACATAGACGAAGTAAATGCTCTGAAATTACAAGTGGACCAGTGGAAAATTCCAGAAAACCTCTCTGACCCTAACGTCCCTGGTAAGAACAACAGCATGAAAGACACTTTTGCTTTATCATAACGCACTTCACATTCAGAGGTGTTTATTTTAACGACAGGTTGGGATGATGGACAAGCATGTGATTACCACTCTCCTCCCCTCTCTCTTTCTCAGCATCACTTTTAAAGCTGTGGTACAGGGAGCTGGAGGAGCCTGTGATTCCACAGAATTTCTATATGCAGTGTATCAGTCATTATGAGGACGCCGAGGCAGCTATCAACGTAGTGCAGGCTTTACCAGAGCTGAACAAACTGGTGCTGTGTTACTTCATCCATTTCTTACAGGTAACGCGTACACACAAAACACACTCGCACCCAAAATCGACATGGGGAATTAATCTCTGTAAAGTTTTTCAAAGCATTTTCTCAGCAGCACATGTAAAAAGTCTGACCGGTACAAAGCAGCTGTTCACACTTCAGGTGGCTGGTTCTTTGCCACTTGGTCCCCTGTGGACTGATACCTTACACATTTACGCACAGTAGTGAACCGAATACAGTCTTTACTAGAGCTTCTTGCAATGGTGCTCTCAAGTTAATTAAGTAATAATAAAACGTATACATACTGTACATTCTGCCCAAATCCATACTCGCTTTAGATCTCACAGGACGACACAAGAAATGTACACAGAGTACACAAGTTGCTAGTTTTCAGATCAATTTGCTTAGAATCTGTGAAATCTGAATTAAAAATGGCATTTTTTTTTTTTATTCTCCCCTCAGGTTTTCGCACAACCAGTGAATGTAAGGAAAACTAAGATGGACGTGAACAATCTGGCCATGGTGATGGCGCCCAACTGCCTGCGCTGCCAATCAGACGACCCGCGCATCATATTCGAGAACACACGCAAAGAGATGTCCTTCCTCCGCATTCTCATTGTGCATCTGGACACCAGCTTCATCAAGGACCTAGTGTGACATTTAGGCCACTACAGTGCGCCTCCCCGCTCGTACGTGTGCCCGTGGGGGTCTCTTTCGTTACAGGGTTTAGACCTCTGGCGTTGTTGCCAATTACCAGTCGTGCTGTTTGGCTTAAAAAATGAATAAAAATGGCATGCTGATGTCTCAAGGAGAGCAGAACTTGGTTTTCTTTTTAAACCTCTTAGCAAAAACCTCCAAATATAAATCATTGGCAAGTCATTCAGTGACTTACTCAATACCAGCATTGTTTTTGGAGGTTTTCACCTGTTTGACTCCATTTGGAGCAAACAGAAATGCAGATGCCATTGTAAAGACTGAATCGATTCAGAAAGTAAATCATTTCCACTGGTGGACACTCCATCTGCAACAAGCAGACTGTTAACTGTAATATGATACCAAATGTGCAGGGATCTACAGCTCTTTGGATTAATACTAATAACTCGGTTGGGTTTCGACATGATTTTTGTTTCTCTGCTAGATTATCTGGTCAATGATCCATTGTTTCTCTGTGGATTTTTTTTTATTTAATATGGTTTGAGTGTGTTGGATATTTAATGGATACTAATCTCTATGTTATGGAGTGTATGAGCCTCTGGTTTTAAAACCTCAGTCTCATGCTGTGTGCGTATGCTCTGCTTATGTTGATGTGTGTCTGAAAAAAAGTTCTGTTGGCTCCTTTGTGGCCTGCTGACTTTAAACATGGTGTCTGTCCTCAACTGTGTGTGTGTGAGATGATGTTCTGAAAGGTTATCCTTCTGTAATCAGGCATGAAAGGTGCTTCGAAACAACCTCTCCTTTATCTCATCTCCTTCTAAAAAATACTTCATTTGATTTAGTGCATGCTATTTTTATCCATTACGTATAACAGAAGGCACCCAGGACTTTTCACTGTGTTCCAGATCATACAGTTAGACAATATACAGTATTAGGCTCCGAGACCAATTTCAGTTCTGACTCCAGCAGTTCAGATGTCTCGTGGTAGTGATTCAGGGTATCTGGACTTGTGTTTATAACATTTTGTCACTCATGCATAGGCTTTCATCAGTTCCTAAAGCCACATGACTTGGATTCTAAAACACAACTCAGTCCGCAGATGACGTGGATGACTGAAATGCTTCACAAACATATTTTTACGTTGTTATTTTCCATAAGACGGAGACGCAGTTTCATATCTCAGATGTGTGGTTAAGGACCGAGCCAGGACCCAGGCTGTAGTATATTTAGCTCTGTGGTCAGACTTTGGGGTTTAGCACCCAGCATGGGAGCGTTTTGGCTCGTGATTTTGGAACGAGCCCGTTTTCTTTGACCGCACGTGTTTGCACACAAAGCACACTCTGACTTCTGTTTTTCTTAAGATGTAGGCCACAAATAAGATGGTTCCGTCAGGCAAAAACAGTCAAGCATGATTAGTTGCTTGTTAAAACCCCCTTGCTGGCATTTCCGTCTGGGTCCTGCTTCTCCACTCCCCCTGATGGCACACATTACACACAGTCCCTAATCGTGCTCTTCATGGCTGGAGGGAGCTAGTAGTAGTATTCCTTGTGCCGTAGAAGATTCCTTTTTTCTCATCATCAATGTTCAATGGTCAATGTGAAACAAGCAACCTGACTGGAAAATACACCTATAGAACACACCATATACAACAGTTTTCTCACAGGACTTAACAGCAGCTTCATGCCACTGACAATTGTGTTATTTTGTAAATATGATTTACAAGATATTGTTTGTTTACCTAATTTATCCCTTTTCAGTCAAGCCTTACTACATCCATTTACTTTACATCGGATCAGGCGGTTCAGAGTTCTGTCTTTCTTTTTTGTATGTTCTTTTTTTTGTTTCTATATCTATATATAATCCTTTTGATGATTGTGTTAGTGAACAGAACTGTAGCAGAATACAGCCACACTACTCCTGTGCGTGCGCGTGTGTGTGTGTGTGTGTGTGTGAGTGTGTGTGTGAGTGTGTGTGTGTGTGGTCGACCTCCACTATGCTCCTGTATTGCACTTACCTGTGTGTCCTCCTTCTCTGCAGTTTCCAGTGATCCTTGCGGGGACTAATGACCTCTTATTTGAAATTGTACATTTTTGGGTTTTTTTTGCTGCGGCCTCTGATGGGCCAGCGGGAAAAATAAAGATGGATGGCAAGCATTTAATTTCCATTGTTTCAGAAAGAAAGTATAAAGTTTGTAAATTTGCAAAATTGTGACATTTATTTCATTTATTTGCACCAAAGTATCACACAATGTATTTGAGAGAATCATTCAGTATTTTAAATTGGAGAAATGGCATACATCCTACAAAGTATTGTGTTCAGACACACAAGCACATGCTGTATATGTACAGTTAAAATGGAATGCTTACAAACGGCCAAACCTCTTTTTTTTAGCACAGTGCAGACGCATTCAGACAGGACAGCATAACTGATTTCCATCAGTCCGGTGTTTCCCCCTATTATTACTACAATTCCAGGGCAATTAGATGGAATACAGATTAAGTACCAAATCTTCAATCAAAGCTACTCCAGACATTAAATAATTTCACAGTGAACCAGGACCATTTCACTAATCATTTGTTCACCCAGACTTCTCTAAATGCATGACTAAATCCAGATAAACTGTTCTAATCATAAGAAAAGGCCAGGAATCAGATGACAAACATTTCAACATGTCTGCACTTCATGGCAGCCAGGCAAACTATGCTAATATAACTAATCGGTAGTCTACTACTGATTAATAATGATGCCAGCAGCATTTCTAACAAAGTGCAACAAGGTTGAGTTCTCATAAACTTCAATGACCATATATTATAATCCACAACCTGTTCTCATAGGTTCAAACCTACCCTACATCATCAGCAATCAGTGTTGGTGTTCAAATTATTTCACAATCATGTTTCATATAATATAATAATTGGCCCATTGCAACCCATCACCGTACCTCCAGGTACTGATTTAACAGCACAAAGGACGAAAAACTTCATCGCAATTGTCCTCACAAGACTGCAGTATTTGGGCAATGTTAAAAAGAAAAGGCGAACAATGTCTCCCTCTGCTGGTTAACTTCTGAAATTGAATCTCAGGTCACATTAAAGATACACTAATGCTGAATCCACTGTTTCTCTTTACATCCCACCACTGTCATAAAGTTGAAAATCACACAGCTTTAGGATTGTTTAAGATAAAGACTTAACATTAAAAGTAAAGTCAAATTTGACAAAATGTAGATTATTAATGGTTCATCTGATTTTTCATTAACATTGTTAAGTCGAAAGGAAAGGAAATGCATTAGCAATAAAAACAATTTGTTAACAATATTACTAATAACAATAGACTCACCAATCGGTGCTTATGACTGAGGTAAGTATGAAATAGTGTACATTTGTATTTTAGCCTATTTACTCCTTTAAGTAGGAAATCCAGCTAGGGTGAAGCATGTAAGCAGTAAAGAATGTAATGCCTCCAGGTTACAATGTGATATTAGGCCAAATAGAGCTCCTCCTGTAGAGCTCCTTGGGGTTTATTTTTGGCTGGAACATGTGCAGCTTCCTGCATGCTTGAGAACCTGAATCAATAAGGACTGCTTTTCACCCTGTTTATAAGCACTCCCCAAATATTTCTTATTCACATTCACAACCTCTCCCTGCATAAAGATGTTGGTCAGTGGGGGTTGTGTTGGTCTTTGTGGTCTATCACCATGGCTTTTGTCTTTAAGATGCATTCTCACATTCCATTCAACAAAGCTATTAATCACAGTTACTACTGGATACTAATCCCTAACCTCTGCAAAAGACCTGTTCATCACTGACATTTAACAACTACACGTGTGTACTAAGGAAGCTTCTGCAGCTAGCATAGATCTGAGTTAAGCCAGAAATCTAAGAACAGGAAAAGAGACAGGGTCATGCCCTCTCGGGCCTCTGCGCTGTTCACCACGTGGTCTGACACAGTTTCACAAATGCACTAGGGTCTGAATACCAGGTAGTCAGTGATCCAGAAAATGATGGTGGTGTATACTTCTTATCTTTCAACTAAGTGATGAGGGCTGTAGGGAGTTTAATTCACTGGACAAATTAAAGAGTACGCTAAACACATTATTGCCTGCTTTTTCCAAATGAGATGAATGGAAACCAACATTTCCATGTATTACAACCCCAATTCCAAAAAAGTTGGGACACTGTGTAAAATGTAACAAAAACAGAATGCAACGATTAGCAAATCTCATAAGCCCATATTTAATTCACAATAAAACACAGAAAACATATTAAATGTTTAAACTGAAATGTACAATTTTGAAAAAAAAGGTAATTTTGATTTTGATGGCTGCAGCAAGTCTCAATAAAGTTGGGACAGGGCAACGAAAGTTTGGAAAAAGTAAGTGGTCATTTGGCGAATCAACTAATGTCAACTAATTAGGTTAATTGACAACAGGTCAGTAAGATGATTGGGTATAAATAGTGTATCTTAGAGAGGCACAGTCTCTCACAAGTTTCAAGATTGAAAAGATTGAAATGCAGTTGAATATCTCATCATTTACAGTACATAATATCACCAAAAGTTTCAAAGAATCTGGAGAAATCTCTGTGCACAAGGGACAAGGGTTCAAATCAATATTGGTTGCCCATGATCTTCAGGCCCTCAGGTGGCACTGCATTTAAAACAGTCATGATTCTGTAATGAAAATCACTGCATGAGCTCATTAACACGCCCAGAAGTTTCTGTCCATGAACACAGTTTGCCATGTCATCCACAGATCTCTATCATGCAAAAAAGACGGCATGCTTTAACATGATCCCGAAACGCCACCGTGCTCTCTGGGCAAAAGATTATTTAAAATGTAGTGAGGCAAAGTGGAAAACTGTTTTATGGTCAGACAAATAGAAATTTTCATTTCTTTTTGGAAACCATGGACACCATGTCCTCCAGACTAAAGAGGAAAGGAACCGTCTGGCTTGTTATTAGCATTCAGTTTAAAAAGCTGCATCTCTGGTGGTATGGAAGTGTGCTAGTGAGCCTGTGAAATGGGCAGCTTGCACATTTGGAAAGGCTCCATCAATGCTGAACGGCATAAACAGGTTTTAGAGGAAAAAAATGCTTCCACCCAGAAAATGTCTTTTTCAAGGAAGTCCTTGCATATTTGAGCAAGACAATGTTAACTCCATACTGCATTTATTTAATACTATGAGTTTGTAGTAGAAGAGTTCGGGTGCTAAACTGGCCTGCCACCCAGAACTGTTAAGCAGCTAGAATCCTGTATCAGACCTATATGGGACACCATTCCTCTCCGAAAACTTCAGCAACTGATCTTCTCAGTTCCCAGATGTATACGGACAGAATCTGTGATGCTACAGTTATAAACATGGCTCTGTCTCTGTTTTTTTTTTTATTATTATTTATTTATTTTTATTGTGAATAGAATTTGGATTTATGAGATTTAAAAAAGTATTGCAATCTGTTTTTATGTAGATTTTACACAGCGTCCCAAATGTTTGGCATTGGGGTTGTATGTGAGGTGTAAATGGCTTGTTAACTCACAACTAAAACATCCTTTCTTTACACAGCACACCACAGAAGAACAAGAGTTAAAACATCTAACTCTCTTTAAATTTGACTTTAAACATATATATCCTTTTGCTACATAACTTTGAGATCCAAATAGTCCCAATAGGTTCTTGTTCAATATCCAATCTGGACCTTCAGTGAAACTAATGGGTATGGACTATATTTATTAGACCTAGGAAAGTGAATCTGGGTCCACCTACTGGACATTTTATGTCTTACGGTTGAAGCAGACTCAGGGCTAGGATACACAGCCTTTATCTTTCAGCTATTGCTGAAACCTTAGTAACCCTAACAATCAAAACACTATTAACACTGATCTACACATCAACCACTATAGGCATTATTTAAGCAAGCAACCCCACTATGATAAATCCCTTTGCTTCAGGATGAGTCACTTAGTATGTTTTAATATGTTAAACCATGGCCAAATATTGACTTAAATAAGCAGATTAATCATTTATACCATAACATTTTAAAGGTAAAGAAGACATGGGTCACATTAGGGATAAATTAATATTTATTTTATTTTTAGGGGGTTATAAGTTTAGACTATGAAGAGATTTGAATGTCCTGGGATGTTGTATCTGGCTAACACTGGCCTGACTTCAATAGTTCTGATAACATGATCTTATGAGGAGCATTTTCCTTCACATCCACCATGAAAACAGACAATTTGGACAAGTTTTATGACTGGCTGAGTCAAATGTTCTTTCCCTTCACATGACCTAAAAAAAGGAAGAATAAAAACAAAGGATGTATGGTTATCCTCTATTGGCTAACTATTGTATCTGCAACAGAGATGGCAAAAACACGTACATCCTATCCTCAAGTAGAAGTACAGATACCGTACTCGTGTTTTAAGACTCTCTGGTAAAAGTTGAAGAACTGACTACACTTTTTCACTCAAGTTAAAGTAAAGAAGTTTGTGCTATTACTACCTATTATACTACCTATTTTAATGTCATGCTGGTAAATGGACATCACTTCATATTAATATATTAATACAAAAGATTTTTAAATTGTGTTTTCTAATGAATGTATCCAGGCTAAACATCCACCATATAGAACACAAGCAGAGAAAAGATGATGATGATCAGGAATGTCTCTGTTCTCATGTTTACATCACTGACTCCCTCTGTCTCATCCACGTTAACCCCATACTTCTTGTTGCCTTCTGCCTTGCTCCTTCTTATCTTCATGAACTGATCTACATCTGTGGTGTGTGAAAGACAGAAAATTACACACTAATGGTAGGTTGAAAAATACATGCATTGACAAGAAACAGGTTGATGGGCATGAAAATGTCACGCATTGAGAAGAAAAAAATATTGATTATGTCACCAAATAGATTAAAACTAACGTAATGAGCCTTGTTTAAAAATGTAAGAAGTAGAAAGTACAGATATTTGAGTAAAAATGTAATGAGCGAAAGCAAAAAGTGGTATGAAAAATAAATAGTAAATTACTGATACCAGAAAAAAATCTACACCATCTACACTATTTAATCTACAAGTATTTGTATTACCTTACTTCCCATATCTGATCTGCAGTTATTTAAGCTAGATGAAACAGGAATTCTGAATACTGAATTAAATATCTTTATTAGCTAATTAGCTAAGGTCTACTTTATTGTCTTTGTGCAAAGTACATATACAGAGCAAATGAAATGCAGTTAGCATCTAACCATAAGTGCATAAGTGGCCTATTTACAATGAATAGCAGTATAATAAATAAGGGTATGTGTCCATATGTAGAGGGGTGAGGGTGGATAATGTACAGAAGGTGCAGAAGGTAATAATATATGGTATATATAGTAATATACAGTATAAATGCAAAGATAGTGCATTGGATAGACAAATAAATCCAACAGCAGGAGACATTTCCCAGTCAACATCAATGGAACTGATGTAGAGCAAGAGTCTCCAGCTTCAAGTTCCTGGGAGTTCACATCTCTGAGGATCTGTCCTGGCACCAGAACACTTCAGCTCTGGTTAGGAAAGCACAACAACGCCTGTACTTCTTGAGGAGTCTCAAGAAAGCTCATCTGTCCCCAGGGATTTTAACGAGTTTCTAACGCTGCATCACCGAGAGCATCCTGACCAACTCCATCACTGTATGGTACGGAGGCTCCACTGTGTGTGAATGCAAGGCCGTGCAAGGGTGCTCAAAACTGCCCAACGCATCACTGGCACCCACCTACCAGCCATTAAACACCTTCACCACAGCAGATGTCTGCGCAAAACTCACAACATTTTCAAGGACTCTTCTCATCCCAGTCACAAACTGTTTAACCTCCTTCCATCAAGAAGGAGATACAAAAACATACACACCAAAACCAGCAGGTTCAGGGACAACTTTTTTCCATCCACTATCACACTACTGAACTCTACACTACACTGTTAGATCACTGTATAGACACTGTATATAACTTCTGTACAATAATACATACAATGTACATATTACATGGTATATCTTTTATACCCCTCATTTTCCACACATATTGTGCTTTACGTACATCTGCACTATTTCAGTTCCAGGTCCATATATACATGTGTATATAATGTGTGTATATATATATATATATATATATATATATATATATATATATATATATATATATATATATATATACACATACATACACTTGTTTATTCTTGCACATTTCTTAAATGCCATAATATTATAACCTTCTACTGCTGCGCATTTCCTTTTTTAATGCCATAGCCTTAGAACCTTCTCAACAATAGCCTTTAAATTTATTCACTGTACATATGCTTACATATACATCACATGCTGTAAATATTATACTTATGTATCGCCATTATTTGCATGATTGCTCTATTTTGCACTTCTGGTAGATGCCAAACTGCATTTCGTTGCTGTGTACCTGTACTATGCAATGACAATAAAGTTGTATCTTTCTATAACCTGCTCAAATAACATGATATAGATATGTACAAGTATGAATGTATGTATGATACAGTATATACAGAATAAATATGAGTGAAATATACAGTAAACTTACGTTATGAATGGTGGCAAAATGCATAGTGGATAAAGCAGTGTAATATACACAGAAAGTGACAGCAGTGCAGCAGTGAAGTTTGTTAAACTTGTATAATCAGTTTTTCAGTGCAGTAATAGCCACAGGAAAAAGCTATTCTTTAGTCTGTTTGTGCGGCTCTGAGGCACCTGCAGCATCTGCCCGATGAGAGAAGGGTGAATGGTTGGTGAGAGGTATCTTTGATGATGCCCCTCGCCTTTTACAGACAGCGTTTGTTGCAAATGTCCTCCAACATGAGAAGCTAAGTGCCAATGATTTGTTGGGCGGTTTTCACCACCCTCTGAAGGACCTTTTACGTTCCGAAGCTGTGCAGCTGCTTTACCACACTGAGATGCAGTTTGTGAGGATGTTCTCAATGGTACAGTGGTAAGAATTCTCCAGCATCCTGTAGCACAGATGGGACTTTTAAAGTCTCCTCAGAAAATACAAGTGCTGTTGTACATTTCTAATCTGGAGAGAAGAGTCAGGAGACCAGGTGAGATCCTCAGAAATGTGGACTCTTAAGAAACTGAAGCTGCGTACAAGCTCGATGGCAGCTCAACTGATGTGAATGGGAGCAAGAGTGCGATTGCCAGCTCGTTTGAAATCCACAATGACCTTCTTTGTCTTCTAAGTGCTGGATCTCCTCCCTGTAAGCTGTCTCATCATTACCTCTGATCAGGCCTACCACCGTGGTGTCATCTGCATGTCAACTTAATGATGTTTGAGGCACAGGCAGCGATGGGTGAAAGGGGAGTATAAAAGAGGGGACAATACGCATCCCTGAGGAACCCTAGTGCTGAGGGTAAGACTGGAGGAGGTGACTGTTCAGTCGAACAGACTGTGGTCTGTTTATAATAAAGTCCATGTACAGGTGAATCAGGGTAGAATGAAGCACAGTGGAAATGGCGTCCTCGGTTGACCTATTCGGGTGATAGGCAAATTAGTATGGGTCCAGAGTGAGTGAGGACCAGTCTTTCGAAGCACTTTGCGATGACATGGGTGAGTGCGACGGGACAAAAGTCATCAAGTTGAGTTGCAGTGTGGTGCAGATGTAGAGAACAGCACTATGCTGTGGCGATCCCTAACGGGAACAGCTGAAAGAAGAAGATATTTAGAGATCATTTAACAACATCGAACGTTTGTCATCGATACACAATGTCACATTGACCTCAGCGGCCTCTAGTGGTCAGACGGAGAAAGGAGGACTTTAATAATGCGTCATTTGGCCGCTAGACGTCGCTTGGGTGCAGTGTCGACGACGACTCCAAACACTGAACCGTTACAGACAGGAGGCTCCTGAAAGAAAAGACAGACAAAAGCAGAGATTTATCAGTGCTAAAAACCACACTAACAAGGTAAACCCTGGCTGATTATAGAGTAGAAGATATACCATTAGAATGCTCAGTCAAAAAAAAAAAAAAAATCTACAAATATTAGTAATTATCATTCTAAATTCAACAAACCAGCTGAGTCATTTAAAAGATCTAAAGGTTACATATTGTTGATATTTACAATATCAGCAGAGCACAAAATACACCTTTTATCTACTTATTCTATGATATTATTATTATTGTTGTTATAATTATTAGTAGTAGTGGTAGTAGTAACAGATATAATAGTTTGTTATGATTAAACTTAAAATGTAGCACGTGAACGCTGTAGAACCTGATTTTACATAGAACTGCAATATTCTTTATATTAAAAATGCTGGAAGAAATGCGCATGGAAAAAACATATTTCCGAAGTATTTCGTAAGAATACGATCAAATAAAGATAAAGAGGGGGAAAGGAAGAGGTGCCGCGCATGCGCAGACGAGCGCTGCCTCGTAAGCACCGGCCTGAGTCGCCGGAGAAAACAAATTGCGCGGAGAAGAGCGTGAGGAGCAGCAGCAGCACGCGGTGCGCAGCGTTACTGCTGCTTCCATTGCACTTGGAATAAAACAAAAATCCGTCAAAAACAAATTAAAGGTAGGTGTTTGTTTATTTTTAATTGTATGTCGGTTATATAAGAGTCTGTGTGACGCGGTGTGATGTTTAGAAAGGTGATGCTGCTGTGATTACACTAAACTTGTGTTCAGTACATGTGATCCGCTGCCAGCGGGCACGCAGGAATCCTTCTGTACAAAAGCCGGTGTAAGTGAGCGCTCCGAGAGTCAGGAATGTCCGCTTCCTGCAGAACCGCGTTCTCCTAGGAGCTGTAGCATCAAACACTGAACACTTTTCGGTGAAGTTGGCGTTTTGTCTTCGAGAGTCATTATTACGACAGTCCCGTGTGCACCGCCGACTAGGCCGAAAGGAGGCCGCTTCGAGATGACTGACAGACATTTGAGCCAATCAGAGCGCAGGAAGTCGCACGCGTCAGACGATTCCGCCAATCATCGTGCGCGTCACCAGGGCCGAGTGAACAATGTAACGACGTTTAATACGCACATGCGAACTTACGAATACACATGCAATTAAGGCTTAGAAATCCATATTAGTGTTAAATCTTTGAGCATTTTCATAACTCGAATGTCATGTTTAAGCGGTCCGCCGGATTTAGTTTAGTTCTGTAAACGCTCCTACATCGCGGCTTGCGCACAACGTTGCGCCCACGTTTTTACCCCCCCCCGCTCCGCTGACGGAGAAGAAAAGGGAGGAAAGTAAAGTTTAAAGCAGGTCATTGTCGCGCGCTTGTAGACTTGTACAGCGCGCTCGTGCTGGTGCTCTATGAACCGCGCGCTGTTTACGCAGGATTCGCGGCTGATGCGAACATTAACGACGCACGCGAGAGAGAAAGCGAGGGCGCGCGCGCGCTTGACATGAAGGTAAACAGCGAGGAGGAAACGTGTTGCGCGCCATTTGAGTCACGCCGCTTTTCTCTTTTTTTTGCCCCCCTGTATCTGAACACGACGCGGTTTAAATCACACTCGATTAAAACGTTTTAAAGCAAGTTTAAAGTAGATACAGCAGGGTTTTTTAAATGTTTGGGCTCATCACACGCACATCTGATCCGCTTCTGTGTGGCGGCAGCGTGGACCTGCTGGGAGTCACGTGACCAGTGAGAGGCTCTGTGAATGGAGTAAATGTGCGGAGGCGAAATCTACATCTCCCTGATATACACCTCCTTCACTCACTTCCTCACTCCTGCACTCACTTCCTCACTCCACTTCATTTACTCACTTCCTCCTTTACTCGCCTTCATTCACTTATTCACTCACACCATCATTTTACTCCCTCACTCATTCCTCATTATTCACTCACTGTGTGTCTCTGCCACAAGAATATATTTACATCTATCCTTCTAAATGTACTGAAAGCAAAAATATACTATACATTTATGCTACTTTTTTGTACTATAAGTTGCATGTGTTTTTACCCTGTGAGAACAGAAAGGGATTTCCTTTTGTGGTCTCACAGGATGAAAACACCTGCAGTTTATAGTACAACCCGTTACTTTCGTTATGTTGGTCATTATAACCCAAAGATAAACGTGATTTACATTTTATAATTTCCAGCTGGTTGAAACAAACACATACACACAGATAAACAGATGAATTTACACTGTTGCATTACAGCCATGCCTCATCAGCACTTTGAGATGATCGATCTTGCAAGCACACATTTTTTGTATGTATGTGTGTATAGCTGAGCATTATTTCCTGCTGCCCAAAATTAGTTTGTCCTGTAAACAGTAAAACTATTCTTTAGCATTAAATACACTTTTGGATTTAAGCTAGTTTTCCCATCTTGACTTTTTATTGAAAAAAGTTTTTATTTGTATAATTTGTTTTGCTGTTATGATGCCATCAATGCTCCGTAGTCCACTTCTGCTTTTGAATTCATACAAAGCAGAAAGAGATTTCAAGCCATTGAAAGGTTTCTTCAATCCATCTCATTTCTGTCTCCTCTAAGTGACACATTATTGGTTATACTCGCTCTTTTCAGTGTAGAAGCCGTACTGTTGTAATATGATGCCAATTAGGGATTGGGCCTGAATGAATCTTATATTGTCTGTAACGGGCATTTGTATGCAACACCACCACCTCCTTCTCCTTCTCCCTGTATTGAGTTATAAGTTAATGGATTTAGGCTATCTACCCTGATAATGAGATTTGGAGCCATGGTTGTTGGTTCAAAAGAAAGGGTTGGATTGTGATTTCGCCACTAGAAGGTGCTCAAGAGCCCAGTCTTTCTTTGTGTCTGTCATGCTTTAATGGCTTTGACTTTTCCCTTTTGATTTTTCATTTAATTTATATATATATATATTTTTACCCCCTCACATCTAATCCAATCTAAAGTGTTGCTTAAATAAAAATGGGTTGATTTTTATTTCGTGCATATGAATCTGGATGGTGGAATTTAGAAAGTTGTAATTCTGGATTAGGTCTAACCTAGTTATTAAAAAATGTTTCACATATATTTGTGAAAAGCTTGTGCTTGTTGGCATCGAAATATTAGAATTTAGGACTACGAGTATTAGCACCAGCTGAAATTAAAACTGATACATGAAACCATGCACAGCTGATTAAAGCTTTGTTTTCCGAAGCCTGGCGTGAAGCACACAACATGACTAAGACGCCTCCTCACCGCCGAGGGATCACGTTTGAGGTGGGGGCGCCGTTGGAGGCCCGGGACAGTCTGAAGAACTGGTCAGTGTTCCTTGCTCTTTCATCTTTCGACTTGGCAACCTTGACTTCCCGCCTTCATTGCTTTCAGTCCGTTAGAAGCCAAACACAGCTGCGAAGAGCTCTTTGCTTTGTTCAGCATTCTGCACCACCATCATAGCCCCTAGCTTTTAATCTGATTCTGTTTTCATTCAGGGAAATGTGAAAATGCATTTTAAAGGTTTCACACAGAAACTGAAAGGTCATGTATAAATCTTTATCATCAAAGAGTAGCGAAAAGGAAAAACAAGCATTTGAGACTCTAAATAATGAAAATTATTATACAGTAAGTATGTATTTGATGGTTGGATAATAGCTAGATGGATGGATGTGGGGCATTCAGTAATCAGTTCTCAATTATTTGCATCCCTACATTTATTTCTATTATTATTATTTTTTTTATAACGCTTGAATTTGGAGAGTGCAGTTCAGGACCAAATGTCCAGATTCTACCAGGTTCTAGGTCTTCTCTTGTGGATGCTCTACAGGGGACTGTGAGGGCCGTGCCAAAAGCTTGATTCTGTGGTAGTCTGTGTTTCCATATAAACTAGGGGTTCAGCTATCGATTATTTTAATAATCGAGTATTCTACCGATTAGTCCATCGATTAATCAAGTAATCGCACAAGAAGTGTTTTTTCTTTAAAGATCAACACTTAATATACAATAGAAAATAAGTAATTTGTTTTCTTTTAGAAAAATGTATTTTTATTGCTGAAATTGCATTCTGGGAAAACCAAACCCATTAAGTGCATTTAATTGCGATTATTACACACAAATGCAAAGACATAAATAAAATCATATATAAAAATGAAAAAATTATCTATTGCAAATTACTTTATAAAACTAAACGCACTGTACAGTGTCTTTGTTTTAGTTTGAAATTACCCCAAACTTTGAAAACTTTCTTCTTGTGTTCTTTGGCCTGAATCTTCTCCGTGCCCCTCGTTGTTTTCGCTCCGTCGCTCCGTTTATCATTTTGCAGCGTCTTCCGTGTTCTCATTTAGAAACGTGGCATACGCTCAAAACTCTGAGCCCCGCGTACACACAACGTGGAAACACAGAAGCGAGAAGGGAAACTGGCGACCCAGATTGCGCACACAACCTTTACGTGGAAAGCGGCGTACGCACTTTTATAAACATCCCAGACGCTCCAGAGTTTAGCTGGTGGTGCGTCAGTAATAGTGGTCCGTGGGGAAACGCAGTGCTTGTGTAGTTGGGTGGACTAAACGAATTACTCGAGGAATCGTTTCAACCCGAGTATATACAATTGGCAAACTAAAATAAGATAAAACTGATTTTATTAGAACAGTAAGTACTGTAAAACTATGTATAGTGTAGAATGAGCATGTTTATGTAGATACTTTATTTTATTTTTTTCCCCTCAAGCAGGAATGCAATGTGATATAAGAATAAACTGCAACCTCTGATTTAAATAAAACACCTAAACGACTTAACCAATATTTATCCCAACTGTGTACATTAGGTAGAAGGAGGCATAACTAGCTTCCAAGCGAAGAAAGTTGTGTTTAAAAGGATGGATGGATTAAATACAGAAGATTTTACCTTCATATGGCATATACTATTTATTTTTTGTTAGTTATAATGTTAATTATTGCTAGTGTTTGTTTCATGTGGACAATTCATACAGCGTTTCAAATTGATCAAACTGCGGCTCATGCAAATCTTTTTCAGCTAATAAATTTGTTAATTTTAGCGAGCCAGTTTTATGTAAATGTCTAACAATCCACAAAAAAAACATTTGCTAGCAAACAGTAGTCATTTGTCAGATAGACAACAGCAAGCTTAGGCAAAAGGAGCCTATTATCATACATAATGCTAAATAGAGCGAGGTAAAGAGCTCAGTGGTTAAGGCATTGGACTTTAGTTCAGAAGGTCACAAATTAAAATCCCACCACCACCACCAAGCAGCTACTGTTGGGCCCTTTAGCAAGGCCCTTAACCCTCCCCTGCTCAGTTGTAAGTCGTTCAGGATAAGGGCTTCTGCCAAATGGCGTAAATGTAAATAACCTTACAGTTTTTATTTTAACGTCAGTCACTAAATCAAGAGAGACGTAGCTTTTAGGGCAAATCTGTACACCCGGTTGCTACATGCTAACTACTTGTGAAAAACCTGTAACTATCATGTGATGCATGCTAATTATCATGTTAAAAAAAAAAAAAAAACAGTGCTGCCTGCAAGCCTAATTCAGAATCGCTGCTTTCTGTTTTAAAATGTTCAGGTATGCAGCCAATATTGAGAAAATTGACTATGAGGATGAGAAGGTCCTGGTTCATTACAGACAGTGGAGTCATCGCTATGACGAGTGGTTCGATTGGAGTAGCCCCTACCTTCGCCCTGTGGAACGAATCCAGCTAAGGAGACAGGGCCTACAGGAGCACAACATGGCACCGGTGAATGATTACTCTCTGAAAGAAATTGCAGTCCATTCTTTTTATAGAAATTGTAGTGTTGTTCATTATTGTGTTGTTTTTATTGTTTTTTTTTTCTCTTTTTTTGCTACAGGGTTTCCAAATCAACCAGAAAGTTCTAGCCAGTTGGTCAGATTGTCGCTACTATCCTGCTAAGATCCTCTCCCGGGATAAAGATGGTGAGTTGTTATGTATGGTATATAATCATAGGTAATCAGTGGGGTGTCATTTATATATCGTCTATACTGATCGGAAGTGGCGAAAAATAGTAAAACTCCACTGTGTTGCCAAATCCCAAGTTTGGGTTGACCGAGGGTTAAAAGTTGCATTTTATGTCAATGACTAGTGCATTGAGGGTTAGTTTGTAGACATATGAATAAATATGATTATTCTTCCCTGCTAACATTTCTGATGTAGCCTCATGACGAGAGATTTAAAAAAAAGCTTATTGTTTTACATCATGACTCTCTCTTGCCACATTACTGACTTATAATAGCACAGTGTTATTATAATGTAATAAAATCGTGAACCTGTTTTTGTTTTATTACAGATTTTTACACAGTGAAGTTTTTTGATGGTGTTGTTAAGACAGTAAAAGGGATAAAGATTAAGCCTTTCAGTAAGGAGGTAAGAATCTTATCTTCCCATCTAAATTCTTTAACAAATTATCTGGTTAAATAATAATGTTATTAATAATTCAAATTTTCTATAATATTTTTTGTAATTTTTATTTTATTTTTTACATGAGTTAGTCTTAACATGGTATTAGGCCGAAGTCAACGCGCTTGTCTATTTGCAATCTACAGAATGCGAGCAACAAGCCAGGGCAGCCAAGCCGAAAGCGTGCAGCAGGAAAAAACTGTAAAGCCAAAGAGAACGGTAGGAACCATCAGGATGATGAGACCGAATCGGAGGAAGAGGACTCGAAAGCGATGGACGAGTGCATCAAGTTTCAGGACACCAAGCCGCCTGAAAAGGAGCAGCCAGAGTTGATGAGCGGACACGAAGCGCAGGAGGACGCGCCATCAAGTGGAGACATAAAGACAAAAGCGGAGGAGAACGGAGGAGAAGAAGCGATGGAGATTAATGGAGGAGTCGGAGAAGAGGAGAAGAAAGTTGGAGCGCCTCAGAACGGCACCCATGAGAGCTGTGGAGAGGGAAAAGAGAAAGACGAGAAAGAAAAAGAATCCACTGATGGCCAGAACAGGCGAGCAAAAGGCAGAGTAGTGGAGGGTAAGTTAAAGATGCTGCACGTTTCTGCTAACACTGGCAACGTGAAATCGACAAATATGTTTACATTGCACGCACTTGACTGCAGCTTATCAGAAACACTAAATTATCTATCTAGTGATTCCTGAAAGTAAATATAACTAGAAGAATACCTTCTAAATGAAAGGGAAAAAAGACAATATTTGGACAATGTTATGTTCTGCAAAAAAAAAAAAAAAAAAAGATCTCAGTGACATTAAATATATAGAATAAATTATTTCATAAATAAACCTTTTTAGTTTGAAAGCTATTTTTCTCCTCAGTCTGGGTTTTTTTTTTTTTTTTTGCGCTTGGTTACGTAGCTGCTTATCACAGTAAATTTTTGTGGGATGTTAGTCGTGTAACCCAGTATTGAAAGTGGGAGCGCCAACTGGCGACTTCGTAGTACATGTGGTCTAAACAGTACAACTAATGCTCATGCTTTCTTTTTTTCTTTCTTCTATATTTGTTTTTTTTTTTTTACCTCAGCTGCTAAGTCAGCTGTAGTAAATCCACTCCAAACACAGGTCTAAGCAGGTCTTGTTTTTTTTGATGAGTCATGCTGACAACCTTGTTGGCTTTTTGCAGAGAAAGACACAGAACAAGCCAGTGCTCCAGAGCTGAGGAAACGACGTGCGTCCATGGGACAAACTCCTCCATCCAAAAGGAGCAGAGCCAATACTACAGGTCCCCACATGCAACCCCTTTTTCTTGCTTTGTTTTTCTTTTTTTCTTCCTTACCTTTACTCTTTCCCTTCCCTTCTCGCTCTCTTTCTCTCTCTTTTTATTTATTTCTATTTTTTTGTGCATAACCTTAAAAATAAAGCTTACTAAATTGTTTTTCTAATCATACAGACAGAAACAGTCGATCCCAGATCAGAGCTGCTAGATCAGATTCGGCCCCAGAAAGCTTCAGTGATCAGGATGGTCTCTGCCAGACAGGTCTCCTGGAGAACCCCAAGCCTAACGTACAGACGGAATCTAATCCTGATCTCGGTTAGTCGTTACTGAGAAATAACTAAACCCACTTCTAAATGACCTGAATGCTTCTGTTCATGTTCGTATTTTTTTCCTACATTGCAGATGATTTATGCATGGTTGTTGAATTTTAATTTGCTTTGTATGTTCACTGTATTTCTGTTCCTCAGCCGCACTTCTGCAGCGACAAGTCCACCTCCCAACCACAAATAAGTACAGCAGGGAACCATGTGAGTGTTCCCAAATATCTCTCTCTGCTTTCTGCTATAGAACACTACATTAGTGATTTCTTAGGTTTTTGCATGTTTGTCACACTTTGTTTCAGATCTTCAAACTAATTTAAATATTATTAAAAGAGAACACAAGTGAACACAACATGCAGTTTTTAAATGAAGGTTTTTATTATTGAGGGAAAACTAAATAAAAAAAACTACATGGCCCTGTGTGAAAGTGTTTGCCCCCTGTTTAAACTGTGGTTTATCACACCTGAGTTACATTTCTCTAGCCACACCCAGGCCTGATTACTGCCACACCTGTTCACAATCAAGAAATCTCTAAAATACTACCTGCCTAACAAAGTGAAGTAGACCAAAAGATCCTCAAAAGCTAGACATCATGACGCGATCCAAGGAAATTCAGAAACAAACGAGAAAGTAATTAAGATCTATCAGTCTGGAAACGGTTATAAAGCCATTTCTAAAGCTTTGGCACTTCAGCGAACCACAGTGAGAGCCATTATTCACAAATGGCAAAAACATGGAACAGTGGAGAACCTGCCCAAGAGTGGCCGACCGACCAGAATGACCCCAAGAGCACAGCAACAACTCATCCAAGAGGTCACAAAAGACCCCACAACAACATCCAAAGAACTGCAGGCCTCACTTGGCTTAGTTAAGGTCGGTTCATGACTCTACCATAAGAAAGAGACTGGGCAAAAATGGTCTGTATGGCAGAGCTCCATGACGGAAACCGCTGAAGGAAAAACAAAATGAAGACTTTGGAGTGGCCTAGTTCAAGTCCTGACCTGAATCCTATTGAGATTCTGTGGCATGATCTTAAAAAGGCGGTACATGCTCGAAAAACCCTGCAATGTGGCTGAATTACAACGATTCTGCATAGATGAGTTTACCAAAACTCCTCCACAGCGCTGTAACAGATCATTGCAAGTTATCGTAAATGCTTGATTGCAGTTGTTGCTGCTAAGGGTGGCCCAACCAGTTATTAGTTTTAGGGGCAAATACTTTTTCACACACAGCTGTGTGTTTTGGATTTTGTTTTCCCTCAATAATAAAAACCTTCTTTTAAAAACTGTAAACATTAAAGTGTGACAAATCTGCAAAAAAATAAATCGGGGATCACTGTATATTTCACGTGCGCTTTGTAGATATAACGGACCTTAAGTTTTAAAGAGAATTATTTCCTAAATCTAAGGTGACATTTGTCATGTTTCTATGCAACGGTTTCAGTGTAATCAATTAAATGTTTATGCAGGCAGGAATAAAGAAATTCAGTTTACCCCCACATTACATCTAATCCTACTGTAATGCATGTATTCATCAGCTTTAGGTGTCAGCATTACCATAGCAACAATGTGTGTGTGTGTGAGAGAGAAAGAAAGAGTCATGCCGGCGTGTAAAACGGAGCAAACCTAACAAGTGGCCGACTCCACATGTGCTTATTAAACTGAAAGATAGAAGAACTCATTTTGGCTCACATCAGTTTTACTTTAGAATTGCAGGTCTCTGCCTTCTTCTAAAAAAAAAAAAAGGCTGATTGGGCAGTTGACTTGTACATGTTGACTTCTGGAAGCTCCACCCCCTTTTTTGCATGATTTTTCAGACTTGCAAAGGTCTGACTTTCTCTCTCTAAAAATAGTTTGGAGTTTTAAAAAAAAAACCAACTTTATAAACACTTCAGTAACATATGGGGTTTGTTGGTTAATTATCCTGTTTTATTTCTAAAACACACCCAAACACGATTCTGTAACGATTTCCCCACAGTGTACAGAGTCATCAAGAACCAGCCGCCGCCCATCCTCTCCATCGAACTGGACCATAACCCGTTTAAGTGTCAGGTGCCAGGCTGCACCAAGTCCTTCCGCAAGGCGTCTCTGCTGCACTATCACATGAAGTACTACCACTCTGAGAGCGAGCTGTGCTCTTCACACAGCCCCCACACACACAACTCCGAATCTCAGGCCCAGGAGAGCCACATGCACAGCTCCGAGACTCCTCGCAGACGCCGCACCGTTTCTGCATCATTAGGTAAGTCCGTGTTGTGGAAATGGTTCCAACAAGGCTTTTTTTTTTTATTTTATTTTTGTTTTATTTTAGGGACAAATAAATGAATATGCCAAAATTCTCCAGTTTATCTTTAATAAATTCTCCAACTGGTGTGAGTCTTTATCCCCTACACCCCCATCCCCCATCCTGATTATTTAAAAAAAGAAAGCGTGTGGGTGTCTCATTCTGTCGCTTTCTCGTACACAGACACTCCGTCTCCGCTGAGTGACAGTAAATCCAGTCACACCCCGTCACCCCATACTACCAACGGTGTGCATCGTCAGCGCAGCTCCTCCCACTGCGAGAGGAGCAAAGAGAACCAGCACACCAACCGCACGCTCCATGACGACAGAGACTGGGTCACCATGGAAACGGGTATGGGAGTGCATCCCCCCCTTTTTCACATCTACTGCTGCACATGAAATACTCCTGCTATGAATGAAAGCTTGAATATATTTCTAATTTGTGACATTTGTTTGGGGCTAGAACGAGAGAAGCGGAGAGACAAGAAGCAGAGGGACTTTTGTATTAAGCCAAAGAAGAAAAGAAGGAAGAAAAAGAGGTCAAAGTCAGGTAAGACCGTTGGACATGTGGCTTAATCTCTCTCCTCTGTTCAAGTGCTTTTCTTTCATATAGGCCTTTCAGACAGACACACACACACACATGCTCATGTTCACTTCAGAGCCATGCTGTCTCTGTAATGATCTTATTTATTTAGTTAAATATTTTCAACCTGATGTATAATCTCACATTTTATTAGTTAGTAGCATTACGTACCTTTTAGACTAGTCCTTGCTGTAGAAATCACTATAATGGTCTTTGGCAATTACTGTGTGGAAGATCAGCCACACTGTTAACATACTTAAACAAGACAATGTAGCTGTGTCTAATATAATCTGTTTAGCTTTTGCCACACGTTCGGAAATTCACTATAAGTAGTACACCAATCAGGTGCCTGGAAATATTCACGGTCCCGTATCACATACTACTTTTGACCTGACTTTGATCCAGAACTCAAATCACATTTCACTTGTGTTCTGCTTTTAAATGTTTGTTACTTTGTTGTTTTTTGTATCACCTGCTTCATGATCATGAGCTGAGAAATTACATCCATTCATCTAGATCCCTTTAAAGCATTCCGTTTGTCTCTGTGTGGGACAGCACTCCCGAGCACTACAGTACAGGAATGCTTCCCGCTGCTAGCTTGGCTAACTTTCCCGGCAGTGCTCCTATAACTCGGCTTTGTAGATAACTTTATAGATGCTGCTCAGAGATGCCGGTGTCGCCTGTGAATTCCTTGTTTCCCGGAAGCTCCTTTGTCTGTGTGTGGATGATAAGTGTCTTGTATGTCCTAATACCTCCCTGGCATCTGCTCTCCCTTCCTCCGACAGACTCTCACGGCTGTGATAAGAGCAATGGCTTTAGCTCGTACCCCTGCAATCCAAATCTGTCTCTCAAATTGCCCCCCTCCCACAAACACCGCTCCTACGCTGCACCCTTCTCTGAACCAGAGCTCGATGATGGTGGGTATCAAACACATTGGCCCGTTTTCAAACAGGCTTCCTAGTCTGCTTTTAGTCTGCGCTTTAATGTTTCCCTTTTCTCAGTTCTCTGTCTCGCTCATATCCCTTCTTTCTTTCCCAATCCGGGTCACATTATATGTGTTTGTGAGGTTTGAGTTGTTTTCCGAGCTTTTTCTTCACCATCGGTTTCCTGTGCTGCAGGCGAAGACAGCGGCAGCGACTGGTCAACAGACAGCCCTCTGTGGAGCGAGGAGGAGTCGGAGACGGGGCTCGATCTGAGCACGTCTTTCTCTGAGCAAGGGGTGGAGACGGTGGGTCATGACTCAGAGATAGTGCGCTGTGTGTGCGAGGTACAGGAGGAGAACGACTTCATGATCCAGGTGGGCTTGCTTTGCCCAAAAAAAAAAAAAAAAAAGTGTTTTAGATTTGGACATTCGTGGCTTATATTTAGGGGAAAGCAGGCAGAATTGTAGCTCCTTTATTTATACAAACTCCATCTTTTTATAGCCCCACCTTAGTATTTGCGGAAGCATTATGTCTGCGTGCCCGTTCGAGTTTCTGAACAACACGTTATTGATTGTAGGATTTGTATGAAATTATAACTAAGCTGAATTTTGGGAATTGATTGGCATTGAAGTTGACCTTCAAGCAAGGTCTCAGAACTGGCCTTGTTTTCTAGCGTCCTTACTGTTTCTAATTCAGACGTGTCATGAGTGGTACGTACTTATTCAGTACGTCAATCTGTTGGTGTCAATTTTTGTTCGAGCAATATCTTAGAAATTAGTGGAAAAATTATGAATTTGTAAGGACCCATCTTGCATTCACCTGATGAATCGATTTCACTTTTATTGATTTACACATTGCCATGGTGTATTTGAAAGATATTTGAGTCAAACATTTTGATAAGTCTACTTGTTGGCAGTGGAGATTTCCTTGTTGTGATCAAGTTATACATGTTTCATTTAGTCAGTCAGCCCAGGAGGGTAAAACATGGGGGCCAGTGTGGCACTTAGAAAATTCATCTTGTTGATTTGAATATAAGGATATTTGTGAAGTGTCATTTCAGTCTCCTCCTTAAAATAATTAGTTATATTACCGTATTTTTCGGACTATAAGCCGCTACTTTTTTCCCACGTTTTGAACCCCGCGGCTTAAACAACGAAGCGGCTAATTTATGGATTTTTCCTGGGTTTTTCCCGCTTTCACAAACTTCAAGCCAAAAAACTGAACCCCATAACATTAGACCAATGAAATTTCCGAACGGAAACTAAAAAACGCACCTCACCTCTTCTGAGCTGCACGGCATCGGGAGAAAAACTTTCACCGGTGTTGATTTTTAAACACACGACGATGCCAAAAGATAAACTCCCGAGAGAAATACAGTAGTTGTGAAAGGAAGGAGGAAGACAGTGAACAATGACTTACTTGGTAGGCTACTGTTTAGATACAAGCCGTTGTAACGCGTTGAGTCTGGGTGAAGGGAGAGCTCACTAACTCCAGTTGCAAATAAAATCATATAAGCACAGACAGGTTTCCAAAACTCGGCTTTTTTATTTTTCTTGGCAACAGCGTTACGGGTTAGTCAAAGAAACTTAGAAATGAGCATCAGAAAATAATGAGCACATAACCCTCAGTCTCACACGCGCACACACACGCAGTAATACATATACAATAGAATGCAGTGACGTGCTGTTCCCAAAATGCCGCTCTGCTCCTAAAGGAGCCACAACATATTTCACCCGTTACACCGTGTAACAGACACTGTCTTTCGGTAAAGCCTGTGTAAAGTTCATTAGTTTCAGTGCGGCTTATACACAAGGTGCGGCTTATTTATGTTAAAAATAAAAATATTTGTAAAATTCAGTGGGTGCGGCTTATAGAAGGCGCTTTATAGTCCGGAAATTGCGATATTTATTAACAAATAAATCTAGGTCATAAAATACATCTAAATCTTAGTTGGGTGTATTTTTATTAATATTATATTATGTTATACATCTTAGTTAGGTATATAATCAGTGTTGTAGCAACGCTTACATGTTATCTTTAGCCTCCTTATTTCCCCAGACACAGAAAACACCCCAGACAGCAGTTATCTGTAGAAGGGCTAATTATCTGTGCCTTTAGTGTTAGTCTAGGGCTTAAAAAAAATTGTGACCGTAAGAGGGTGATTCAAGTAATTATAATTTGTATTTAAATTATTTTTTTGACTATGGAAGGGCTGTGTGTGTACGTATGTGTATGTCTATAATAAAGGAAATATAAATCACTTCCTAATAGACATGTTGGGCAGGGGGGAAAAATTTGGTATGGAGATTGCAGCCAAGCACTGGCTTAGTGAACTTAGTAAACATTTTTTATATATTTTCAATACAAAAATTGAAACTTGTATATTATATAGATTCATCACACACAGACTTATATATTTCAAGTGTTTTATTTTTCATTTTGATAATTTTTGCTCACATTTAACAAAAACCCACCAATTCATGCTCACAAAAATCTAAAGGCTTACCTTCTTAGTGCATTCCTGACAGTTTTGTGCTTCTTGAATTGTCCACATACTTTTGGCTACATCATGTATACTGCATATTTAGTTAAGCATTCGTTGTCTTTCTGGACAAAATGATTCTAGACCGGAAAAAAGTTTTGTCACGTTGTTTACACGCATGTGCAGAGTGAAGTGAGCGAGTGTGTATAAGTAGTAAACTTCACCTTCATTTTTTATTTTTTTGCTTCCCTTATCAGTGTGATGAGTGTTTATGCTGGCAGCATGGCACGTGCATGGGCCTGTATGAGGACAGCGTCCCTGACACCTACAGCTGCTACATCTGCAGGGACCCACCTGGTGAGCTCGCCTTAATCTCCACTCTCAGTGACCGCCATGAAATAAGCTTTGTTCCATTGTTACCTGTCCAGTGGTGCAGAACTAAATGTATTATTTATGATATTGGGTATCATAGGATCATAATCTGCATGCTGATGTTGAGCTGAATATTTTTCTCCTATCTGTGATGGAACTTTTGTATTTGTCAGATGGTTCCTTGTAATATATATATATATATATATATATATATATATATATATATATATATATATATATATATATATATATATATATATATATATATATATATATATATATATAATCTCTCTCTCTCTCTCTCTCTCTCTCTCTCTCTCTGTAAAATATAGAGATATATCTATATCTCAGACTTAATAGATTATAATGTGATTTATTTTGTTTCTGAATGTATTGTGTTTAGCTCAGCGACAGAGTCAGCGCTACTGGTACGATAAGGACTGGCTCAGCAGCGGTCACATGTATGGCCTGCCTTTCTTAGAAGAAAACTACTCGCATCAGAACAGCAAGAAAATGGCAGCCACACACCAGCTCCTGGGCGACGTGCACCGCGTGTTTGAAGTGCTCAACGGCCTCCAGCTCAAAATGAGCATCCTGCAGTAGGTTCCACTACTTTTATTTACTACATAAATATTGTGCAAGGAATTCCTGACATTAAAAAAAAAAAAAGATTTTAAAGAGTAACCTTGATTATTGCTTAATCTGTTGGAAGAGAGATAAGGAACATTTCAGAGGAGAATCTCAGCTATTCTACACCACCCATTCACATTTTTCTCTCTGTTAAACACTGATTAATGTAGTCAGTAAGTCACTTTTGATTTGGTTTCAAAAAAGAATCAACCAGAATATTTTTATTTTATTTTATTTTATTTTTTTGAGGCAGAGGCCAAACATGAATTGAAAAACTAACAAAAAGAAAGCAAGCAGGAAATGGACATTTTGAGCCTCGGTCAGTAAAAGTAGTAGAGGCCACACTGGACTTTTGTTTCAATGTTTTTTGTATTGTTGCTGGGTGACCCTCATCCACTCGCTTTGAGTCCCTAGAGATTTGAAGTAGATTTCAAGGTTGTTTTTCTTTTTCCCTGCGTGGACATTAATGTTAGTAATAAATAATACAGCTGATATAACCGACCCCTCGGAAACTCATTGTAACGTCCAATATACCTATAAATCCTAAATTTGTGTTTTTGCTATATCACGCTGAGCCCTGTATTTGTTTGTCCAATAGAGCTCAGGCTCATCCCGACTTGAAGCTGTGGCGGCAGCCCTGGAAGCCCTCCGACGGCATTCTCAGGAAGGGCACCGGGCATTCCGGCCTGACCACGCCCTCTCCCTCGTCCCCTCGCACAGCAGACTCCACGGATGGTGAACAGGTCAATCCCAAACAGCCCGTGAATCCCACCTGCTCCTTCCAGACGTCTTACATCAGCAGCGAGCACTGCTACCAAAAACCACATGCGTATTATCCTGCGCTGGAGCAGCGGTTGGTGGTGGAGACGCGCAACACTGAAGAGCTTCTGGAGCTCGAGACACGCAGACTGCAGCTGACCAATGCTAAGGTGATTTAACACTGCTCCAGTGTTGATGTGTTTAAGTTTGATTGGTTAATCAGGGTCTAGATAGAGAACAATTGGGTAAAAGATGAGGGGGGGGAAGGTTACAAAAAAAAAAGAATAGCTAAAAAGAGATTGGAATTCAACAGGCAGAATATATAGCAATGAATTATTTAAATTTCTTTCAGCTATCATAATGACTAATTTCTTAAATGCAATTTAACATTTCTGCTGATTTATGTTTGATTCTCTTTTAGCTGAGACTCTATGAAAGCACAGAACTGCAATCATTTAATACATCATTCTTCAGACAGGTCCAATGCGCACAAATGTAACATTTATTCATCACGTTTTTAGGAGTTGGAGTGTCGCATGAAGCTGCTGGCGGCGGCTGAACGGGAAAAGAGCTGTGCGGTGCAGGTTAAAACCGAGGAGCCTGACCCAGTGACCTGCGACTCCAAACCCGACCCTGACCTCCTGCTACACCAGCAGTGGCAGCTGAACCTGCTGGAACACATCGAAGCCGTGCAGGATGAGGTTAGCCACAGGATGGATCTCATCGAGAGAGAGCTGGATGGTGAGCATTGAACAAACTCTGACTTGATTTAATAACTGTATGATTTCTTTTGTCCTGTCACTTGTTCCATCACCCCCACGTATTGTGTTGAGAGACCATGTGTTTCCGTACCAAACTATATAACATGCATACTTATTAAAAATAAATAAATATGTATATATATTTGATCTCAGCATGACTGCTTCTGTGCCACTCAGTAAAAAAGGCCACCAGTAGGAGGACAGCACAGAATTATGTAAAACCCCAGGGGGCAAATGTACCAGTGGCCATGCCAAAGTAGAAATGATTCATAGATTTAATTTAATACTTCAAACTCACGTTGAAGAATCATCTCATTGTGGTGTAACGATGTGCTCTAGTTTCAGGAGCCCTCATTTTATGATGCTGGCTTTAGATTCGATTTTTAGAATACATTCAGCAAATCTTGACTTTTTTTTTTCTTTCAACCATGAACACAGCAAAACTAGCCTTTATAAAAGGAATGTGAAAATTGCTATGAATTAAAGCTAAACAAATGTTATGTTCGCCATATTTTAATAAAGGTTCACTATCAGAATTAATAGATAACTTTGAATTCTTCTGGAACTTTTACTTCAACAAAGTGTCTGAACTGGTGACTTCAAGTAAAAGAAGCATATCTAGAAGATACAGCATGAGAAATTACCTAAAATGGTCTAACATTCCTGATTTTTGTGTTTGAAAGTTATAATGTAAAAACTATAATGCGTGTTGCAATCTGCATGCTAGCAATGGCAGAGCGCAATATCACAACCAACTTGCTTGCCATGTTTAAACCGAATGGGCTGTTTCGACTGCGACCTCTGGTGTTCGAATAGTGTAAGTGCAGAATCCTTAGTACGCTGATTTGCATGTCGAGAACGTTTTGGCATCACAATGCATCATTAGAAACCTAATATATCTTGATGTTTTGAATGATCCCAGATCACATCGATAGACTAATGCAAAGTGTAATTTTTCTTTAATGTCAGGTCTGTTATTTGTTTATCATACAATATGAATTGGAAAACTGTGTTCTCACAAGGTCTTGTTATTGAATGCAGCCAGTGTAGTAAATCATATTTAAATGTTCTGAGATCTGCTTGATCTCCATCTGGTTCAAAAGATCTGTAGGAAAGCTTACAGTGAAAACTGACTAAACTTTAATATTTAAAAACAAATAAATGGGCATCCAAATGTAGTATATAATATATGTTTAACAGAGGCATGCAACACTTGGCACTGAAGTACTTGAACGCTGTTTGGGACATGACTTTATTCTACAGATGTTTTTATTGCATAATTGGTTTCAGGATAAAGTTATTTGATAGAATTAGAATAGAATTGGAATAGAATTCCTTTTATGTGTAATTGTGATTATTAATTACTATATAGCTGGATGGATGACACTTCTTTTTTTTTTTTTTTTTTTTCTTTTCTCTCTGTTATTGTTCAGTTTTAGAAAGTTGGCTTGACTACACAGGTGAGCTGGAGCCTCCAGAACCTCTGGCGCGACTCCCGCAACTCAAACACCGCATCAGACAGCTACTGACAGACCTGGGAACAGTGCAGCAGATTGCATTGTGCTCTTCATCCACATGAGGGCGTCAGAACGCACACATCTCCTCGGAAGCATACAGAAGAGGAGACATGGAATTTTTTGAGACTTGAACCTGAACTAAAGCGGATAAAGAAGTGGCTTCTATGCTGTGAGGAAAACTGAGAGACAAAGCAAACTAACCAGTGCAGACAAAAGAAGAAAGAAATGACTTGAACGTTTAATATGTTAAAAAGGTTTGAATGTGGTTCAGGTTTAGGCATCAGTTATGCCTTGTTTTTCCCTTTTTTTTTTTTTTTTTTTTTTTTGAAGGACTAAAATGGCATTATACCCAAGGGATATTATTTTGGTTATAAAACAATTTTTTCAGCACTTAAATTTAATGATCATGAATAAAATATTTTATTCAGGCAGGTCGATTTTTCTTTCTGCTAACGTTATGCAAAGCCACCCTTTCATACATGACCGATTTGTCAAGAACTGCTAGAAAATTTGCCATCTTCATACGAAGAGACTCCAAGGCAGTGACTGTGGATTTGTAGCTGTTAAACATGGGAAATGTTTAAAGGAGCTTCTATTTTAATCTCAATGTACTTGCATCTTGCTTTTATATTTGTATTCAAATAGACAATGTAAATTGCCTATCCGTAAAAAAAAACCCTGTAATTCATGTTTTTGTTTGTTTTTTTCCCCCTATTTGATCAAAACTGTAATGTTTACTGTGACTAAGTCTGCATTCATAAGTACAATAATCATGATAATAACTTTACCTTTATCCCTTGTGTATTCTGTAGTACTGTTCCTCTCATGTCTGCCATTTATATATATATATATAACGAGCACAAAAAGGGTATCATATTTCTTTCCTTTTTTTTTTTGTATTTTTCCACAAGCTCTTATAGCATACTGTACTGTTTTTGTTTTTTCCGTTTCCATTTTAGGGCACTAGATGCTCTTTTAACTTATTGAAATTGAGAATTTAAGTTATTGCTTCAGCTCTTGTTTTTCTTTTTTTTTTTCCTGGTCCGGGCATGTGTCTGTTTGTATGCTGAGTTATGGACAGAATGATGTAAGTGTGTGTGTGTGTGTGTGTGTGTGTGTGTGTGTGCGAGAGCGAGAGCGAGCGAGCGCGAGCGTCAGAGGAGCAGATGGGACCTCAGCATGTGTTTAAGAGAGTGGAGTTCAGTGCCCATTTCTCAAATACGTTTCCTTTCAGTTTTTGATATTCCAGTGCAACATATTCTAATGTAACAATATACATTTTTTTCCAACAAATTTGATCCTCAAACTGTGGGAGACACTGATGTTATGTTGCGTGTCTGCCCTCCTTCATCCCACAGTCACTGGAAATACAGTAATCAGACCTGATTATTTTATAAAACATTTAAGCACTTTGTGGCGTCCAAATTCTTTTGGACTTCTCAATAAAAAAAACACCGTCTCCATAATGCCATGGAAACATGGGTAATCCTTTGTTGTGCTTAACCATGCATTAGCTGAAGCCAAGAAAAATAAAAATGTCCTGTACGTGCAGCTTCATAAGTCTGTGTTCAGTGTCGTGTTTATCTTTGGTTATGTTTTAGATTTTCTGGTGCTGTGATCATCAATGGGTTAACAATTAATCATCTTTGTTTTCACATTCCGTTTTGTTTACCACATCTGTCCTGCTGCTAGCATGAATTTCAGTGGCATAAACACAGTGCGTGTGTGAGAAACGATTACTGGAACTCTGGACGTGAATAAATGTGACATTGCAGAAGCTTGTCGACACAATGCCACGGCAAATGCGTGCCGTAATCAAAGCTAATGGCGATCCAATGAAATATTAGTGTGACCTTTTTTTGGACAGGCAGTGTGTGTGTGTGTGTGTGTGTGTGTGTGTGTGTGTGTGTGTGTGTATAAAATATATAGGTGGTATCAAAATGTTTTGAGACTAGCTCTGTTCTAGGTCCATCTCTTACTTCGAATGTCCTTCCTCAGACGCCTTAAAACCTGGCAATAGAACTCGCTATTAACTGTCTGACCCCTGGAGACGAATTCTCAGTGCACAATGCCACAAATGTCCAAGATGATGAGCATGCAGTTGGTTGCACTGTGGACCTGCCTCGCCTTTTTCATGAAGATGATGGGCTCTTCCACTGTAAAGGTTACTGTTTCGTCTCAAGGTCGTACCCATACACTCAGGTTTTGTCACCGGTAATGATCCTTGACATCAAGGACGGTTCATTCACAGCAATGCCAATGCTTGGCAGACTTCAATGTTATGTTCCTTCTGCTGCTGGGTCAGCAGCCTGGGAACGTAGTTGGCAGCAACACAGCTTATGTTCAAAAAGGATTGCCTGTACTGTTCCATTTGACACACCGACAATGTCAGCGTTGTTGTGGATTGTTCTCCGACGATCATCATGCACAATTTGCTGAATGTAGTGGCGAACAATGCATTTGGTATCTGGGCCTTCAGTGGGGACTTGCCTGACTTAATCCACTGCTTCTATCTTCCCATTAGGGGTCACTACAGATCCGTCTCAATACCCCCGTCCTCTACACCTGCCTCTTACAAACCAACTACCTGCATGTCCTGCCTCACCACATCCATAAACCTCCTCCTTGGTCTTCCTCTTTTCCTCCTTCCTGGTGGCTCCATCTTCAGCATTCTCCTACTGATATATATCCCATGTCCCTTCTTTGCACATGTCCAAACCATCTCAATCTCGCCTCTCTCACTTTGTCTTGAAAACATCCTATATGTGCTGTCCCTCTAATAACCTAATTTTTAAGCCCGTCCATCCTTGTCACTCCCAACGAAAACCTTAACATCTTCAGCTCTGCTACCTCCAGCTCCGCCTCCTGTCTTTGCTCAATGCCACTGTCTCTAAACCATATAACATCGCAGGTCTCACCACAGTCCTATAAACTTTCCCTTTCACTTTTGCAGATACCCTTCTATCACAAATCACTCCTACCACTCTTCTCCACCCACTCCACCCTGCCTGCACACTTTTCTTCACTTCTCTAACACACTCTCCATTACTTTGCACTGTTGACCCCAGGTACCTGAACTCCTCCACCTTTCAAAACCTTTTCGCCTTGCAACTGCACCACTCCACTTCCCTTCTCTCCAGCGTTTACCTCCAGCTCTCCAGGCTCTTCTCATCCTTCTCCCTACTCTCACCTCAAATCACAATATCATCCGCAAACATCATAGTCCGGGGAGACTCCTGTCTGACCTCGTCGGTCAACCTGTCCATCACCACTGCAAACAGGAAAGGGCTCAGAGCCGATCCTTGATGCAGTCTAACCGCCACCTTGAACCAGTCTGTCATTCCTACTGCACACTTCACTGGTGTCACACTGTTCTCATACATGTCCTGCACCACCCTCACATACTTTTCTGACACACCTGACTTCCTTATACAATACCACAACTTCTCTCTCGGCACCCTGTCCTATGCTTTCTCTAAATCCACAAACACAATGCAACTCCTTCTGACCTTCTCTATACTTCTCCATCAACATTCTCAAAGCAAATAATGCGTCTGTGGTGCTCTTCCTCTGCATGAAACCATATTGTTGCTCACAGATGGTCACCTCTTCTCTCATCCTGGCTTCCACTACTCTTTCCCATAACTTCATAGTGTGACTGATCAACTTTATTCCCCTGTAGTTACTGCAGGTCTGCACACTCCTTCTCCATTCCTCAGGCATCTTCTCACCTTTCAAAATCCTGTTGAACAACTTGGTTAAAAACTCCACTGCCATCTCTCCTAAACATCTCCATGCTTCTACCTGTGTCATCTGGTCCAAACGACTTTTCACTCTTCATCCTCTTAATCGCTGCTCTCACTTTTTCCTTACTAATCCTATCCAAGCCCTGCTTCACCATCTCTACACCATCCAACCTTCTCTCTTTCTCTTTCTCTTAAAATCAATATTTGTCTAATAACATGACAAAAACATAAAAGATTTAATAAAATACAACCCACTCAACAGAGATGCATACTCATAATTTGCACCGCTCCTTAGAGGCTGTAAGACAGTGGTACCAAGAGTAGGCACTGGTCTGGAAGTGAAGAACAAACCCTTTCCCAGGCTGAGACAAGCTAGCTAGCTTCGGTTTTGTCTGACCAATTCTCACGATGTCTAGCATTTTCTTGAAAAAGTATGTCTGAAACCAAATCATTTTCTCATCCTCCGTAGGCATAAAAAAAGTCTGTTTTGCCAGTCGAACTTGGCTGTAACAGTTTCCCTCTGACCAACCAATCAGAGGACGGAAAAATGTTGCTATTCTGTAAGGCGAATATGAAATCTGATTGGTTAGAGAAACAGAGCTAATTAATTAGGGGACTATGGTAAAAGGGCCATCAGTATTGACTTTAAAGGCCCTGGGCAGATTAGATTGACATGGCAGCACATAGAGGAAATCTGAAAATCTGAAATCCGTTTGGATAAAAAAATCTAACATACACGTACTGGAAAAAGTGCAGCCAAGAGAAACGCTACAAAATGAAGGGAACAAACTGTTGGGAATGAATTAACATTTTATGGAACAAATATTAGAATTTAGGTTGTAAATTTAGGTCAGTGCTTCTGATAATGTTTAGGCCAGCAGAGAAGGCTTTGCTGGCCCTCATGGCCCACCACTGTTAAAAACTAAAATACTGATCGTATAGTAAAATCCAGACAAATCAGACACTTTTGGCTGCATGGCTTCAACATTCTCACTTGCTGTCCATGATGAAATCGCTGACATGGTAATGCACTTGGTCAGAATATTAACAGTTGCACAGCTCTCGATGTACACAGGATGATGTCTTTCGGCATTCTGACTTACAAAGTTTGGTGCTCCCTGTGACTGCGCATGCAGCCTTGTGCTGAAATGACTAGTTTTTGATACCAGATTGTATATACACTATATGTTTGTGGAGACCTGGCTGTAAAATTCATATTCAAAAAATGAATAGTGCAATAAATAGACATTCTGTGCAACCCAGACGAGGATGGGTTCCCTCTTGAGTCTGGTTCCTCTCAAGGTTTCTTCCTTATGCCGAGTTTTTCCTTGCCACAGTCACCACCAGCTTGCTCATCAGGGACAAACATAGGCTTATAAAAAACATCTTATTCATTTTTATCACATTATATGTGTAAAGCTGCTTTAAAACAATGTTCATCGTTAAACGTGCTATACAAATAAAAAAATATCGAATTGAATTGTGTGATTTTTAAACATCCCATTCCACAATTAGTCCCCATTTGCTCTTATAATAACCTCCACTCTTCTGGGAAGATGTTTCACTAGATTTTGGAGTGTGCTTGTGGAAATATGTGCTAATTCAGTCACAAGGGTGATAGTAATGTCAGGTACTGATGTAGGTGAGGTGAGGAGGCCTGGGTTGCAGTCAGTGTTCACATTCATCATGCTCAACAGGCTTGAAGTAAGGGCTCTATAGCAGGCCACTCAAGATTGTTCACTCCAACCCATGTAAAGCATATTTTCATAGTGTTTGTTTTGTGCACTGAGGCATTGCCATGCTGGAACAGGTTTGGGTCTCCTAAAGTGAAGGGAAAATTGTATGCTCTTGCATGCCTTCAGTTTTATGATAGTTTGGAAAAGAAACACACATGGCTGGAAAAGTCAGTTGTTTCAACGCTTATGTCTATATAGTGTATATGAGAGAGTAAGAGATAAATAAAGAGATAAATAGATATACACACATGAGCGTGTGTGTGTGTGTGGGTGGAGAGAGAGAGAGAAAGATATAGAGATTTTGATGTGGATGCAGCTGTGGTCATATCCCCCCTTAGTCAGTACTGTAAAGCTAGACGGCGCTATGGAATGGGCGGAATCATAAATAGGTCTTTGCTGTATTTAAACTGCACTGCGTAGTGTAAAACAACACATATGCAATACGTGTTGGAGTGGCCTTGTTTCGGAAACAGGAAGCCATTTGGGATACAGCCATGGTCGCTCTTGACTCCGCCTCCTTGAGTAAAATCGCCGTTCCCCGGAGCACTGATGATCAGACCTCAGCGAGTCTGCACACGTCTGTGTCTCGGTCTCATACACGGTCACTCAACGGCTCTCGTTCTGTTTCTGCAGTTTTCTCCTTGCAAAACGGTAAGAATGTTTTTTTTATATATATATTTCCTCCTGTATAGGTTATTCGGACAACTTCTCCTAATGACACCATTGCTATTTGTCCACATAACGGCGCAACAGAGACTGAAGTACCGTTTCAGCCGCAGCTCCAGCTCCTCCGCTAGCTAGCTCACCGTTAGCTCAATAGCTGCTAGATAACTAGCTGTCAAGCTACCGAGCTAGCTATCATGAACGCGTTCACCTTCACGTTTAACGATATCCTGTTGAGACTGGGTATCTGAGATACCCTGGATACTAATAAAGCCTTGTAAGCATTTCCAAAGGCCGAATACCTGAATACACACTTTTTCTGTTAGCTGTCTTGCTAAAGCTGTGTCTACTGTCCACTGTCCACACACAGGCTCAATGCCAGAAGGTCACTCATCTCCATTACAGGTGCAGGACACGCGAGCAGGTCGTTGTTACTGGTTTTTGCACTTCGCAATACACACAACGAGGTGGTTAATACAGACGTGTTTCTTTTTAAATGACTAAACGGACAAATACTTCGCTCACATACATTATTGGTGTATTAGTTGTGTATCAGGTGTCCTAAATGTACTCTAACGTCCACGGGTGTGGGTGTAGATATTAGGGATGAGCACCAAGTCTCCATTTCAATATGTGGTATATTAGGATTATTGTGTGACGGCTGGCAGCTGTGTGTGTGTGTGTGTGTGTGTGTGTGTGTGTGTGTGTGTGTGTGTGTATACAGTTGAAAAAGAAAGGATTCATAAACCTTGTGGAAGAGTGTTGAAACGTGCTGCAGTACTGCGCTGTTCAGGGCCTCACTCTGATTGGTCAGAAGGGGTTGATTAAATTCTCTAGAACAGCAGCTGGGACAGGAGACAACCTCGGGCCGCGTCCTAATCAGCTTCCCTCGATCCCTCGCTCACTTTCGAACCACTTTCCAACCATCACACGACCGACTTACTACTCATCAGTCACTGTCAAAATTTGAAATATGAAATATTTATGATTTTAGATGATGTTTGCTTTATATGTATATTCCTGTCCTGGCACTTCGCTTCAAGGATAATAGGTCGGCTAGTGGAGTTTTATAAATACATTTATATAAATACATCCGTATAACGAGCACCAAGTAAACATAAATATTCATTTGAGAATTCCAATCAGCTGCTTAGATTTGCTTAGTTGGCCGAGAGTTCGTCTGACATTTTCCTTTTTTTTAAATTCTGAGAGGATTCGGAAAATGCGACCTAATTTTCATTCCATTTAGATGCTGTGTCTGAAATTGTTCACTTGTTCATTCATTCATTCTTTCACTCATCCTTTATTTACTCATTTATTCATCCCTATAGCAGATGTGCCCAAACCTTCGACTATGAAGGGCCTAAAGTCAAACTATATAAAATAACATTGAAAATAAATTATACTAAACATTCTATTAAAATGTAGGGTGTCGTAGTTCTTTTTATTTATGATTTTATAAGATCTAAAAACAAATGGCAAACATTAAATGCTGTTTAAAAAAAAATAAAAATATGCTGAAATTTATTTTCAAAAGTTGTAGTTCAGTCAAATGTATAATACAATAACAAACAATAGTACAGAAAGAAGGTTTGGGCATCTCTGGTCTATATAGTGTTTCCCAGTAGAGTTCACTGAATAGGAAAAAGGGAATGAAAATTAACATGCAATTTAGGACTGAGGTAAATATCCCACTTCAGAGAGGTGAGACTTTCATTTACAATTTTGGAATAAGAAGGAGAGAGATCTTTTTTATTTATTTACCATTATGTTTGATATAAACATATAAAAAAAATACCTGTTACATTTATTTCATGTTTAAAAACATAAAGTAAAAATCAACAAGAAAAAACAACTAAATGAACATATATTATGTATGTAGAGGGATCCAGAGCTGAATCCACAGTTAAACACCATCAAATCTACACAGTTTTGCTCGTTTGCTTTTTGCAAAACCTCTTCTTTCCTGTGGAGAGGGTTTTCTAGTGCGCTGTGACGTTTTGCACAATCGGAAATTGTCAGTTGGTGTGTGTACATCGAATGTGCACTCGAAATTAGAGTGCGTTGTAGATAAAAAAATAAATTGTTCACTCAGAATTTGGACACCACAACACAATGGCTGACACTCGATATGGAACACTGTATAGGAGATAAGGAGCGCTTTCAGGTACAGCACTGAAGTGTCAGTGTTCCCTGGATTTTTGCAGTGCATTGTGGGATTTATTTAGAGAGTGAGTGTTCTAGTACTGGACGGATTTTGAATTGAGACAGTCCGTAATATGGTTGACTCCCTGATCAGCGTCTTGTCTAAGATTGTCCTGATTGAGACATAGCCAGAAGTCACAGGTAAAATTTATTTTAAATCCTAGAGATGTATTTATCTATTTAAGTATTGATGTGTATATATTTTTTTATCTATTGACCTATTTTTAATATAGGTCAGGAGCATTTATTTATCAAATACAATTTAAATAGACTAGCATGACTAATCCAAGCTAGTGTAGCGCAAAATTTAGTGTAGGGGTGCACACGCATAACTAAACACAATAATGTTCATATTATATTATTATACAGGGCTGCAACAACTAAAGGATAAAATCGATAATGAAATTCGTTGTAAATGAATGGCGTTATCAATTAGTTGGGCTGCTCAAGTTACCGGTTAGTGTGAGGATAAGATCACACTTTTGCGAAATGCCGGAGAATACTGGGTCAACCAACAACAGGAAAAAGTGAAGTGTGCGTCCCAAGTCATCCAAGGCAATGGGAGCATTTTATAGTAAACGCAACAAAGAAAACTATAATCTGCAAGTTATGCAAAGTGGAGCTTGTGTTGGATGAAAGCACCAGTGATGCACGAGTACGTGGAAAGAAAACTCCGGTGTCACGGATGAAGGCGAAACATCAGCACGGTAAGTAAAAACTGGATATTCCTCGTCATGTGAAAATGATACAGTTTAATAAAGTGCTATAAGTTCACAAAACAAATGTATTATATGTTAAAGTTTGTTTTTTAACGTTTGTCAACTTGCCATGTGCAATTGTCAGTAAAAACAATACGAATGTTGATTTACACAAACTTTTAAATTTTTTATTTTTTTTAATTTTTTACAGAAACAACCCAGCATGAGTGAATTTGTTCAAAGGAGAAATCCCCCATGCCCTCTTCAACAAGAAGCCACTATAAACTCTCTGTCAAAATTAAAGATTAAACTCAATATGTGGCTTTTGCATTTTTTTTCAAATACACTTCTATACATAAATACCCTGAATTAGGGATTTCTATAGTTAGAATAAGCAAAACATAACATTTTTAAAAAGGGGTTAAAATATGTTTAATTGAGGGGAAAATGGTTATTTGCAGTTCTACTATTATACATATGATTTCTTAATTTTATTATATATAATGAAAATGTGACTTATTGTATCATAATATAAAATCAGTGCGAGCTTCATTTATCGATGCATAGAAAAAAACTGAAAAGTGTGGGGAAATTGGCACAAGCTGAAATTGTCGTCTTTAAAAACAAATACGCAAAAGTCAATCAAATGCAAATTAAATATAACGATGCATGTTTTTTAGTCTTTCTGTGCAGCCCAGTACAAAATGATCCCTGATTAGGGGGCCCTGTTTTAGAGAGACCAAAAGGACTTTGGTGAGGGAACGACTGTTTGTAGTGTAAACACTATTGGGTTTAACGGTTTAACAGGAACGAACTTGTCTCAAAGATGTTCCACAATATTAGTCATAGCTGTAAACCAATTTAAAATGTTCATCTTTTTTTATTTTCTTTTAAATACACAAACAAATCATCTGATGTAAGAAGATTGAGGCACATCAGGATACAGCGTCCGTACTAGCAGCAGCACACCATGTTCATCGTTTCGTATTTTCCCAGAACAGCATGCTGT
Organism: Silurus meridionalis; assembly: GCF_014805685.1. Classification (NCBI taxonomy): domain Eukaryota; kingdom Metazoa; phylum Chordata; class Actinopteri; order Siluriformes; family Siluridae; genus Silurus; species Silurus meridionalis. The sequence goes on from NC_060899.1 coordinate 6,769,843, forward strand.
GTCCTGTAATGTTACACACTTCATACCTTACCTTTGGCAGTTTGCATTGAGTACGATTATGTCTTGGTGTATACGATTAAGCAGGCTGTTAAAATGTGTTTGTATTTGTCACAGACCGCCTGCACGCCTTTCTGACATAAGCACACTTGTTTACTCCACACTAGCTAGTGAGATACATCAGATAAAATTAGGTCACTTAAAGGATTTGTGCTATGGGCAGTCAGTGCAGTAGAAATACATTGGTGTCCAAACGAGCTAAAACACCAGCGTAATAGCGTGTGCTTATTGTCATGGTTAACATCCTGCAGGAGCTGGAAGTATCTTCATATAAATTAGGTCTGGTGTATGGGATTAACTCGGCTAATAAAACACATAAGGACACACATGTGCATCGCTCAGCAGAATTCATCAAACAGCACCACAAACACTACGTTTATGGTGTCTGGCAAACGGCCTTAAACGGAGAGGCTTTGATGTCTCCCCCAATAAATAGATCCTGATACTGGTTCACTACGCGGCAGCTCTGAGACTGCGTCTGACTTCATTAAAATCTGATGTTAAACGCAGGATTCAAATATGCATCTGGGATTAGAGAGAAGCGTGAATTCAAGGCACGAGATATAATGTTCAATTCACTCTATTTTAATAATTGTATTTTTATCCGTTCTGTTTTAATGACATGAACGTCAAATCATTTTTTTGCTGAATCAAAGACGTGATGTTTCAGATTTTATTACGTGTTGAAGCATAAATTCTGTGCTTTCTTGCTGCAAGTGTGTAAATGGCCTGGACCGTCCGATCATACTAAACATCCATTTCCTCGATGTGCAACCAAATAAAGTTTATTAACCCAAGATATCAGCTTAGTAAACAAGCCAAATCAAACAGTCAGCCTCTGGGAATTAAGAAAATGTTTTTTATCTGTGCACATGCACCAACCCTGCTGGAGGAACTTATCCCCTTGCACATACTTATCCCCTTGCCTCTGATGTGGACACTGTTGCCAACCCAACACTAAATGAGAAAATATATAAAAGTTGAATGCGTTGATTGCTGTTTGGAATATGGATCCTGTAGGAATGAAAAAAAAGGAACAAATTGCTTTAGCCATGTCTTCTGTTATTGCTTATTGTGTTAAACATGTTTTGCTCTTATATTTATTTTTAGACCGTCAGGTAGCAGTAGTGTAATAGAACATGGGAAATGGAAGTCTTAATAGAAGACTGTTAATGTGTATGTGATATAAAGGCTACAGGGGTCAGGCCAGTTTCTCTTTGCTCGCTAACATTAAGCTGTTTTCCTTTGTAGGATGCACACACCACTTCAGTTTGACTTAATTCAATTGTGCCACAAAGTAGATTATGTAGACATTATCACAAAGCAGCTTTAGTGAAATCCGGATATAGCACCAATTATGAAGTGGCAAGAAAAAAAAAAAAACATGTCAAACATATCTTGAGAGAAACCAGACTCGGAAGAAAGCCTATTAGGTGACGCCAGACAGTGACTTCTTAAGCATGTATACATGGACACCAAGAAACCGGAATTTGTGAATTTTGGAATTACATGTGTTTTTTTTTGGTAGCAGTGATTAGCCACTGCATTTCACAGAATAAATATACCTCCAGCTCACGTGGTCAGCTCTACTGCATATTCTCTTTCTCACTAAGACTGGTTTTCAGCAACAGTGCTCATATTGATTATATTGATTAGGCTGGACCATGATCCACTATTTTATCACAGTTAGTTTTCCTGCTAGCAAAATGTAAACCGTCCTCTCTAAAATAAATGCAATTAAACCTGGATAACTGATCACTGTTATTATATTAAAAAAAAAAATCACCTTTATGAATGATTTTTATTGTTTCTATACATCAAATGTTGTTGGATTGGAAAGCGTGTACTTAAAAATATACTACAGTGTAAGCACAAATGTATTGTTTTCTGTCTTTCTTCGTTTGCCTGTTTTTTCATGGTATAGAATTCACCAGATCCATATGACTATGTGGATTTATTTGTGTATCAGCTTTCTTAGCCATTCTGCTGTGTTGCTAAACAAACTGAAGAAAAGTTCCTACTTTTATGTTATTGGTTTGTTCATGTCTGTGACGTAATAATCGAATCAAATAGTGTCTCGTTCATGAAACAATTTGAGGTGCCTCAGTATCATGGTACGTTCGATTTATGTTTCTTTACCATATTAAATCATCATAGAGCCACCACGCATTTAAAAAAATATATTTTTGATGAAACCTGGTGGATAAAAATCCACTTATGCGGGTATAAAACATTTGTTATTTTCTGTTTGTCCAGGGGTTAAGTGCTTTAGTCTGCAAAAGAGCTCAGGAAAGTAGAGCTACATTATAATGATTGGAAATGTTTCCCTGCACCATGTATTACTGTGGCTTTTCCCCAAACTATAGATTTATTCAATTGCTGATTTTACATCTTTGATCTGATATGTTTATTAAATATGCGTCATTATAGAGCATAGATTATCAGGGACTGTTGATTTACATCTTACCAGCATTCTCTCAACCACGTGAGATTGGTACATGATATGCATGTTTAAACATTAACATGCTTCAGTTGGTGTATACATTTGCATGACCATAAGATTAGTATGTGCTTTTAAACATCCCATTAAATATTTAGTCCTGTTTTGCCTATATTTTAGATTGTGCTTCTGGAGGTTTGTGCTCATTCAGCCACAAAGTTGGTCAAGGTCAGTTACTGTTGTAGGGTGAGAAGGCCTTCAATAGGGTTGATGTCAGAGCTCTATAGCAGGTCACTCATCCCTATTGAGCCCCATCTTCCACTTCAACCCATGTAAAATAAATCTTCATGGAGGTGGAACAGATTATAGTCTCCTAGTTCAAGTGATGGGAAAATCTAATGCTAGTACATTGAAAGACACCCTAGACAGTTGTGTGCTTCCAAGTTTGTGGTAACAGTTTGGGAAAGAACCACATATGGCTGGAAAAGTCACGTGTCCCAATACTTTTTACATTTTTTCATTTCATAGTGCACATGGAAACTGTGTGCGCCACAGAAATAATAAATACAACAACATCTATATGAATGATTGTATCTGAGTGAGTAGAAAGTGTTGATGTAACAGCAGCTCTGAATGTATTGCAGACTGCAAGGGTTTGATTAATGTTTTTGTATTGATATGGTCATGTTTTTTCACAGAGAGGCCATTTATTAAAGGAGACTCCAGTGTCAATACTTTGTAACAGTGAGACATAAGGAAATAAAGCTGCAGAATAAAGGGCTTTGTGTTTTCTTCAAGAGAGAGGAAGAAGAGAATAGCTGTTTATAGCTAATAGTTTCAACATTAGTTGTCAATTATTGGCAGATATTCCGCAACAATATATGTCACTCTGCATTGATGAAAAGTATGAGGATTCATTTAGGATTGCATTTCATTTTTTTTAAAGAAAAAAAATAAAAATAAAAAAAGAATTAACTTTACTGTATATGGTTCTTTAAGAGCATACTTAATTTGAGATAAAGATGTTCCTAATATATTTTTTAATAAGTAGATTAAGTGTTTATTGTTTTAGTATCTGTTAAACATGCAGTGAAGAGTGAAGACTCATCCACTTCCTGTTTATATTTCATACTTAATTAGACTAAGCAGTGGATGATCATTCACAATTGTACACTTTCTTATTTTTTCTACAGTGCCTTAACAATAATAATAATAATAAACTTTATTTTGTATAGTGCCTTTAAAAGAAGTTTCTCAAAGTGCTTGACATAAAAGATGGAATTAAAAGATACACATAATATTGCAGACACTAAAACTAACCATACAAAAAATAAAAACCCAATAGATAACAAACAAAGAAGTCACATAAAAGCTACCCTAAAAAAGTACGTTTTAAGATGGGATTTAAAAACACCCAGGGATTCTGCATTCCTGATCTCTGAGGGCAGGGAATTCCACAGTTTGGGAGCCAAAGAAGAAAAAGCCTGGTCACCCACAGTTTTTAGCCGTGTTTTTTGGGCAATTAAAGAGTCTTAAACTCTGTCCAGGCCACGCTTATATTTATTGCTTAATGTTTCCTGACAAATTAGACTTACTGACTCCTCCTATAATTCAGAGCCCATGCCACTTCATTAGTTTAGGCCACTACAGATTTAAAATTTCTATGAAAGCTTTTTAAATTTCTGCTTTCACATCTTGCTCCTCTGCCAGTAAATAAAGCTGAAACCTCTCACGTTAAATGGGACTTAAACCCGTAGTGGGCAATGAGTTTCAAACAACGGCTCATCTGATTGATCATTAGTTTCTCCAACCTGAGTTTATGGAGTGAAAACTCACTTTGATGCTTGTTGTTGCTCTTTTCATATCACCTAATCTCCTCTTCCTATTACTATACCAACAGCCTTCCAGGGCACATGCAGCTCTGTGTTTTCTCACACCCCATACTTCCTGCCTGCTTTGCTCCTTAAAGCCCTCCATTACTGAACTTGGCAGCTTCTGTTTCCATTATATGGACAGGAATCAAAGCAGGAGTTAGTTGTGAACATTACACACCCACCCGAATGGCGCTCGTCTGTCTGCTTGGAGCATGTCATTTTCCAGTATTTCAGACTGCTGTGCACTCCAGGGGACAACGGAGAGGCGTCGGCTAGTAACCAGAAAGCGGGAAGTAGACGATTCGTCATGGCATAATCAATGTCTTTTATGATATCTTGCTTTGTTATGGCACCTCTGTACATGGTCTAGCTGATGTTATTCTTGCTGATGTCAAACATGAATTTAAGACACTCATGGCACTGATGCTATGGTACAACTGAATACAAAGAGACAATTCAGATTTAAACAGGGAGACGAATAGGACACGCACTCTACTTTCTTCCTACCCTTCTAAAATCCTACCTAAAGGCTTTGCTGGAATGGTTCACAGGGCAGTTGGGATTGTTTTTACTTTCATGCAAGTGTGAGCAAAAAATGAAGCTTATGAGAAAACTATGAGGCATGCGATACATTTACAGCATTCATTCATCCATTTGATCATACCTTTTTTCTAACTGCCTGGTCAGTATGCCAGAGGTTTTACTAGTTTTAGTTTTTGAAAATACAGGGTGTCCCTGCATCTCTATACATATCTATGGCCTTCACCTATGGTTGTATTTAAATATAATTGCAATTTATGCATTTTTTCTGGTAACTCTGGTTCACATACAAAAAAAATCTAATTATTGTAATAATAATAATATGAATACAAATATAGATATAACACTTAACATATACAAATAGTGCTATTGGTTTACAACACTAGTAAGAATTCAGGTACAATAATAGCAGGGCACAGGGTACACATAAAAACAGTCTAGGTTTCTATGTAATTTCATAATTTACAATTTTACCAAGAGTCAACACAATCAGGCAGTTTCCCCAATCATATCCTTTTTTTTTTTTAAATCTAAACACTTAACAGTTTTTACTCACAAATTGGTCCAAACTGCTTTTCTGCACTTCTTACTTAGCATAAATGTTAATTCAATTTATGGCTGTTAAATTCAACTCACTAATACTTCACTGGCTTTGAATAAGGGACTTAATTTTTTTTTACCTGTCTTGCTAGTTTTTGTATTGATGTTGTTCTTGCTTTACTACAGTCCATTACATCTCTGAATTTACCTGTTTAGGATGGAACATGCAGTTTGTAGTGGCCTTTGGTGTTAAAGGTCCATGATGATCAGATTAGGCCAGGTTTGTGGTAGTCAGTTTGCTATAATTCTTGTGGTTATGTAAGAGAATGTAAGAGAAGGCTCAAATGGCTTGTTTAAGTTACCTGAGGAACATCTGGCAATAGACAAACGTGCTCCTAAATGTGATGTCGCAGGAACAGCGGTGTCACTTCCTGCACTTGAGTATTCGTTTGAACTGGTCTACACGAATCATTAGAATTATAAGGGATTTACTAGCTGTTTTCAGAACATTTTTTCCTTTGCTCTTGTAAAGGAGCAGCCAGTGTGAAATGCTCCTACATGTGGGCTTTCATGAACACTCCCTGCACTTTCAGTGGCTTTATAACTTCACACTGAGAGTCAATTCAGCTTGTTCACAGCTGGGTGAGTTACACTTTGAAAACGATCTGATATATATAATTTATTTATTTTTGCTTTATTTTTTTGTTGTTGCTTTTTTTTCTGCGTTGTTTTCCAAAATGCCGTCATTTTAATCAGAAATAAAATAGCCTTCCCTATTATGTGAATAACTGCATCTCAACACATTGTAACTGGGCAAATCTCCAGAGAGATAGTGTTTAATTAACAGTAGAAAATCATCTCGCTGATATGTAAGTGGCATCCTGTGAGCATTGTGATTTTTAATTCAGTATAAATCTTAAATGGAAATGAATTTTCTTCAGTATTTACACAAAACTCAGTAGTAGCAGTTCTGCTCGAATCTCAAGAAAAAACAGTAAAAGCTTATCCAGAAAAGTAACTTGTTTCATTTTAAGCCCCATGAACAGCACATTCCAAATTGAAAGTTGTGCATGATTCTGGCAGGGACTGAAGTGGCATCTGCACTTGAAATGGAAATGTAGTGGTGTTGTAGAAGAGCGGTTTGTCCTTGAGTCATTGTCTGTGCGTGAAGGAGGAAGGGATAAATTCTTTAGCAGTGAGAACGACCTTGACGTAGATACGAGTTTGACCTTCCATCAGGCACACAGTTGTTTTACCTCCACGCCTCACTGGTCGCCTGTCTCTGCGTGAAGACCGTGGATGTGATGTAGGTCACGTGCTAGTAAAGTGATCCTCAGCATGGTCGGATCTGTTGAATAATACATGGACCTGCAAAAATTGAGTTGAATTTCCTCTTGAGCCGCGTTTCCTCCCCACTGCGCCGCATCATCCCGAATGTCGTTAGACTGAGACCACCATAATCGGATCACTATTGAATTGTGTGCTGTAAAAGAATGACACTCACTTCTTTTGCTAGATCAGCACAATAACACTGCAGGTAGTGTTGATGCTTTACAGGTTGCAGGGTTCGATCTTGAGCTTGGGTTACTGTCAGTACAGAGTTTCACAAGCTCTTTATATGTTCACATGTAGGTACTTTTTCTCGTTTACTCCCACCTCCTAAAATAAATAAATAAATAAATAAATAAATAATATAAATAATATAAATTAAATAAAATAAAAAACTATTTAAAAATATTTTTGGTTTATTAGGAACACTATACTTTATATACATATTTTTTACTTTCATTGAAGCATGTGTTCAGTGGACACTCCATAAGATTTAATCTAAAATGAAACACAATGTTTTGCACAAATTGTGGAGTCGTTGCTTGCTTGAGTGCTCATTTTTGTTAAAGCAAAATGTTTTTTAAAAGGCAACGGTAGAGGCACACAGTTGTATAGAATGTCTTTTGCATGTGGTCACATTTCATTTTTCACCTTTACTTGAACTTGAAGACCCAAACCCCTGTGCACAAAGCCAGCTCTAATAAAATGTACATGGGTTGGGGTGGAGGAAATACCTTTACGCCTCCTCACCCTACAGCAGTACCTGACTTTACTAATGCCCTTGTGGCTGAATGAGCACGAATCTCCACAATTCAAGCACAATTGAAAATCTAGTGAAACATCTTCCCAGAAGAGTGGAGGTTATTATTACAGCAAATTCCCCAAGTATTTAATTATTTTTTGCCTCCATTTATGTGTTTTAGTCATGTGATTGAAAATACTTCCGTGAAATAAATGCTTCATTCTTACAGAGGTAGAAGCTGGTTAAAGAGTAATATTCAGAGAACTTCATGCCTGAATGGAGTTGGGATTCAGAAACTTGCAGGTGTTTACAAATGTTTTTGTATAGTCGGTTAAGTCAGTGTGCTTTTAGATACATTATTGAATGTAACTCAGATACTTTGGGATGCATTTGTTATCTTTTTTGCAAAGACATTAGCACAGATTTTCCCCCCCACACTTCTGGTTGAGTAAGTAACTAATTAGTTTGGGAGTCATGCGGTTTGGGCAGTGTCTCTCAGTCCCAGGCATTATAAACAAATTCTAAAAGCACCGTTTTTTTTTGGTTTGGTTTGTTTTGGCCACACTTGCGTTTCTAGTCCGTTTCCCAGTTGTTTGTCATCCACAATAAAGTTTGTTTTGACAACATAAACATAATAAATACTTTCCTGTGCCCCCCGCTCTTGCGTGTATACTGTACAACACCGTCAGATATGCAATTAAAATACCTAACTGCACTGCAACAGATCCTGCCATCTTTCAGTTCAGGAAATCACATGAAAGTGTGTGGTGTTATGGACTGCACCTTATACTTCTTTCACTTCTGCGGTTTGTGCATCATTATAGTTTCAGATTTAAACAGATTTTATGGGGTGAAAACAGTTCGGTCTTCATAGTTCTCGAACAATATTCTTCATACTTTGCTTCATACTATTCTTCATAATAATAATAATAATTATTGCAATATCAACTGTGTCCGTTGAATTAGTCAGGTTTCATTAAACTGTTTGTAATTATTGCAAAATCTTTACCATTTCTAAGCTTTTTTTTTTTACTAGAAAGGTTTACATATAAAAATACTTTTTTTTTGTAAAGATTGTTTATTATAGTTTTACTGTAAACTTTACATTTGTTATTATAGTTGCAGTGGATTTCTGTGTTCTATATAGAATTGCATTTTATATATATATATATATATATATATATATATATATATATATATATATATATATATATGTATATATATATATATATATATATATATATATATATATATATATATATATATATATGTATGTGTGTGTGTGTGTGTGTGTGTGTGTGTGTGTGTGTGTGTGTGTGTGTGTGTGTGTGTGTGTGATAAGTGTTATCTGAGCAATGTCAGCTGATGCTGAAGATTTCAGGATCAGAACCGTAAGCGATATGAAGCATCTCTAGTTTGAGTCAGTATTATGGCTGAGAGGATTCGAAAAGCTCCTTAGAGAATATTAAGGGTTTTTTTTTTTTTTTTTTTTTTTAAGACAGGCATTTTTATCACAGGCTATTTTTGCAATCTAAAAGGAAAAGGTGAAATTCAAGCTTTCTGTTGCTTATAACAGTAAAATACTATTCACATCTGTGCAGCCTAATGCTTTGTTGATATAAATTAAATTGTCATCTTTATTTTGCAACTTTCAGGTCTGACTGTAAATAAACAGTCCCTGTTGATGTTTATCTTCAACCGACTCTGCAGGCAAAGCAGTGGTGTGTGGAGTAAATACACTGAAATGATCTTAAACAGAAGGCACACCTGCCTTTTTGCCAGTTGTGTTGTACTAATGTTGATGACTTTATTATGCTAATAGTAATAATTGCAGTGGTCTAGGGGGGATTTCAGAATAGCTGTTCTTTTTTTTCCATCTTAGTGAAATAAAAAACAAGGTAAAAACATTTAGAAAAATGTTTCTGGCAGACAGATAAGGGAGTGTATGCTACAATAATGATTCTCCAGTCTGCTACTGTAGACTGTCTGGTTCCTCTCAAGGTTTCTTCCTCATAACATCTAAGGGAGTTTTTCCCTTGCTACAGTCGCCATGGCTGCTTATCAGGGATAAATACACACTGTTCACCTTAACTGCTGATTTGTGTAAAGCTGCTTTGAGACAATGTCTGTTGTGAAAAGCTCTATAGAAAATTGACTTGACGACTACTGTAGGGTAATGAGGCTTCATTAGCTCTTCATGAGAGAGCCTGATCATCTCCTGTTGGAATGAGATTGTTATGAATTTGTCATATTTCCAAAAATGTTTTTTTCACTTCTTGAATATCAGATTTGTCTCTAATGTAATCAGTGGAAGTGCTCTGACTGCATATCTCTGACCTTGGGACATGTTGGAGCTGTGGTGATGATAGTTATGTTTGGTCCTGAGGTTTGAAATATTGTACAGTGAAGAGTGTGTGCTCAGAGGAGTAATTATGGTTCTCTCTGACGCCACCGGCGGTGTACAGCCTGGTTTCTATGGTGATGAGGAGAAAAAAGGATGGGCTCGAGCTCACCAGTAATCAAACAGGCTGCGCTGATGAATGTGGACTCCAGGAGAGGAGAGAGTCTGCTCTCGTGTGTTTGGCCAAATAATGAAATGAAGGGATGGAAGGATAAACCAGGATGCGGTAGTTGGTTTGGTGGATCATTTTCGAGTAATTGCTTGTCTTTTAATAAAGCAATATTGAGGGGGTCAGAAAAAGATATGAATGGATTGCTGGTTTTAAATGGACAGACATTAGCTCTTAATCATTTCAGCAAATATGACAATGGACTTGTTGCTTTTGCCTTCTTAGGTCCTCTGTAAGTCATGTTGTAGAGACTTACAAGTATTACATAGTAATATGTAACATGAATGAAGACATGCTGGAAGTTCAACCCAATACTTTGCTTTACAACTTTTGCTTTGTAACATGGTGTATTATTATGCTGAAATTGGTAAAAGGAAGATGGTACATTATGAACATGAGAACACACATATGGTAAGAAGCAAAAATCTGTAGCATTCAAGTGATGACTCTACACTATAGTCACTATAGACTCAATACAGTACCTCCACCTGCAGTGTTGAGACAACGCAGGCCAGGTACATAGATTTGTTTTTTAGATCAAAAATTCTGATCTTACAGCTATATAGCTCAGCAGAAATCAAAATCAGACTAAGCTATGTTTAGTTTTGGTGAGTTTGTGCCCACTGCAGCTTTTCCTTTTCTTCACTTACAGAAGTGGAACCTTACTTGGTCTTCTGCTTTTTTGTAGCCTCACATCAAGGTTTGATGTACATTCGTAGAGGCTTTTTTGTTGTGAACCCGAGTTGTTGTAGGCTTTCTGTCAGTTTTACCCAAACGGACAAATTTTCCATGTTTCTATATATATTGCATTGAACCATTCTGAATAAATCCTAAAGACTGTTGTGTGTGAAAATCCCATGAGATCATCTGGAGACCAGCCTGTCTGGAACCCACAAAAATGACATGTTCAAGTCACCGAGGTTACATTTTTTCCCCTGAATTTATGGTGCACTTGAGTTTATGTCCTTTAACAAAGCTTCCCTTGAAGCTGCATGAATGGTCTTCCTTAGGACTAAAGTATGATGTCTGAAAGGGTCCTATGGCTCTGAAAACACCTCACACATAATTACATTTTCTTGACCATGATGCAGAGATTTTGAATAATATTTTATTTATTTATTTATTTATTTTTTATTTATTTTACCTTTAAGGTACAACCAAAATAATGGTGGGATATCTTTTTTATTTTATTTTTTTAAACCTTTTACCACATTTTCAGCTTTCTAGTCGGCATTAATTACTCATAAGGCAAAGCTTCCATTTCCTTTTTAGTTCATTAGCGTTCAGCCTGATTATCCTTGTAATCCTAATTTATGCGCCGGTCATTAGCAGGCTGTTTACGTTTTGTTGACGTAATCACGTGTTTTGCGTCGCAGCACAAATCTGCCGAGCTCATGAATATACATTATAGTTAATGGTTCATTGGTTTTCCATTAAGCTTGGAATTGTTTTTTAATCCACTGTTTGTGTTCTGAGCTGTAGTTTACTGTAGTAACGATACTTGGTATGTCCCATTGTTTCGTTTAGCTTCGTCTTGGCACTTTTAACTTTCAGTAATTCTGTATAACGTGTAGACATACTTGTAGATTTTCACTCACGGGACCAACAGCATTATTTTAAAGAAAAATGTATATATATTTTTCTGTCTGTGACTGAGTTTTGTATTTCTCTGGCTGACTCATTCTGTTTTTCTCATTTATAAGGAAAAGCAAGGTTGATGAATGCGCTAGAAGTGTTAAACTTTCACCCATCTGCTTTTGTAATAATGCAAATGCAAATGGGTCTCTCATGAAAGAGCTGACCCAGACAAGCACAAGCCACATTATAATGAGCAGTGGTGTTTAGCACCATTTAGATTCAGACCATGCACTCGAAACTCCTTAATGCTCTGGGTAAATGTGTGGTAGTCTGGGAAAACCTGTTGGATGCCTCCGCGGGTGAATTGTGGAAAGCAGCTAAATATGCCTAGATCATGCTGGGGAAAGAGAAATTGAGAAACTATAAATTCGGGTGGTAAAACCAGGGTGTAGATGCTTTACGAACTCTGTGTGATTATACGGTCATTTCCCTATGTCAGGTTTTTCCATGATGCACCTGCACAGTGAAGTGCATACACACTCTGTGAAGGTGACTGCAGACAATCTTTTAAGTTTGCAAGACAGCGTCTGCCGGAAACATTCCGGTCTTAGAATGGCATTCTCTCGTACACCACTCTTTTTTTTCCCCCCTCTCTCTCTCATGTTTAAAGAAAAACAAAAGGCAGAAAAGCTCTCCAGCCTCAAGACTTCAGAAACGGCTTAAAACCGTGTCAAATCGACACGTTCCAATAATGTGAAATAAATGTTTCCTTACAGTAAACTTCACTCAATCACATTACAGCCCCCCCCATCTGTTTATTTTTCTATAATAAAAAATACTAGTCGTGTTATCTATGTTTATGTGGGGGATGGTAGCTCAGTGGTTAAGGCATTAGAATCTGGATCAGAAGGTTGTGAGTTCAAATCCCAGCACAACCATGCGATTTCCGCTGGACCCTTGAGAAAGGCTTTTGATTAGCTCAGTTGTATAACTGTAATTGTTGTATGCAGATAAATGTAAGTACCTCTTTAAAATGCCATATATCTAAACGTTCCCCTGTTTATCCCTGAGAGAATGGTCAGAGCGTGTTGCTCTTCTCAAAGAAAAAACACTGACCTCCATTTTCAATCCTATTTGATCAACGGTAACTAAGCTACCGTATTTTTCGGACTATAAGCCGCTACTTTTTTCCTACGCTTTGAACCCCACGGCTTAACAACGAAGTGGCTAATTTATGGATTTTTTCCTGGGTTTTTCCCGGTTTCACAAACTTCAAGACAAAAAACTGAGCGACAGACATTGTCGTTGCATATTGGTCCTTTTATAATACTATTATTAAACTGAAATAAACAGCATTCTTTGGAAGATACATAGCAGACTGCATGATCTACTGTGTTGGGATTTCAGTATGTAAAAAGTAGCTTTTTCTTATGAATCAGTTCTGTATTTTATGAACCCTTTTTATAATTTTTTTTTTTATCCATCCACCCCCAAATGTTCCTCAGTGATTTCTGTACTCCAAATCGCTCGAAAGACTGCAGTTATTCTCTCACTGGCGAGCGTCGCTAATTATACATGGAGGAGACGAATTGGAAACAATGAGGATTGGAGGATAAAAGGAGCAGAAGAGAACGGATTGAGGAAACTTGTTGCCGTTTTATCTTGTTGTCAAAGGGTGAATAGACAGCGTTGAAACCTAATATTATCACCTCTTTTTGCTTTTTACCCACACACCTATACTATACTTATATACGTCCCCCCCCATAGAGAAGCATAATCAGGAATATGAGCATGTCGACTTTGGGTTTCAGATAGATTTCATGCTTGACATGTGGGGAGAGAGTAGAGAGAGGGTGATGATGTCATCCACAGGCTAATATCAGACTGCACAATGACAGGCAGCTCAGAGTGCCTTCACTGCATTCAGAAGGTCAGCATGTTCAATTAAAACTGCTCATCTGAACATCATTACCATAAACAATAAGGTGAAGTTATGAGTGAAGTTAATATCAGCAGTTGTCTCTAGGGCTGCTTTCTATCGTTTATTTTAGAGTATTCGAATGATGAATCCATTAAATAATCGGATCAAAAGTACTTTTTCTTTATTAAAGAGCAATACTAAATAAGAGAGAGAAAATCAGACGGGTCTCTTAAAATGAACAAGTAATTCGTTTTTTTCTTTTTGTAAAAATTAAAAAAAAAACTAAACCCATTTAGTGCATTTAATTGTCATTACATAACAATACAAATACAGTAGGTTATGGGAAACTATTCCTTTAATGAAACTCATAATTATTCTCTCTCATATTTATTTATTAAATCTCGCACAGTATCACGGTGTGGTTTTCTTGTCTCCAGAAAAGCTGCTTGAAATTTTCCACGCACCAAATCCCTGTATTTGTTGGCAGCTTTAAAAATGTGCTCCACTACCTGCTTTACATGGACACTGCGGAGAGACTTTTTGACCGCACTGTATATAAATAAAAAATATAAAAACAAATACAAGTTACTTTAAGAAAACACTGTACAGTGCAGTTACCATTTTTATGTTGATGCCAAACATTGGAAATTTTTTGCAGTTTTTCTTTCTGTTTACCTCCCCAGAGCACTCCAGAGTTTAGCGGGTGGCGCGACAGTAATAATGGTCCGTGGGGAAACACAGTGCTCCATGTTTGTTTTTGTTTTTTTTAAGATGTTTATTTTCGATAAACCTTCACAATTGTTTTGCTAAGACACTTATGTTTTTAGTTGTGCCATTTGACAAACACTCTCTCTCTCTCTCTCTCTCTCTCTCTCTCTCTCTCTCTCTCTCTCTCTCTCTCTCTCTCTCAAATCTATTTCAATCTCTGTCTTTCTCAGTTTCATTGACAGTTGTTCATTGTAAGGATGGATGAGTTACAGGATGTGCAGCTGACTGAGATCAAGCCCCTCCTGACAGACAAAGTGAGTTGTCAAACCCACCCCCACACACACACACACACACAAACACACACCAAGTCATATTGGTTATTTAAATGATGTGCCCCATTTTGTGCTTTTGGATGCTTTTGGAGATCACATTGTGCACAAAGGCACTGTCATGCTGGACCCTTTTGTTCAAGTGAAGAAAATATATTTATATTAGTATTTTGTGTGAAGCTTTTTGGCTACACACAGCCTTGAGTATTGTGAAGGTGCTATATAAATGTGTTTACATTTCATCATCATCATCTTATTCCTCTTAGTATTATTATTGTAATGATTATTATTAATGCATGCAACAAATCCAACCTGGTGACAACTGTTGGAAAAGGCCTACATGCTCAGGCGCTCCTGTCCTTTTTGCTGTATATCATAACTATCCCATGCCACCACTGTTTCCTCTCAGTGCTTCTGAGAATCACGTCGGCATTTTTCTGGCTCGGTAGTTAGTCCACGTACTTTATTACAAAGCATGTAGATCAGCTAAGCAGCTCCACTTCAATTCGGCAAAAAGTTAGAACGTCATCCTCTCTGTTGATTCAGCTTTTCATAAAGGCAGCTGTAGCAGTAACAAGCTGTTGTTTTGCTTGTGAGTGGTTGTCATGCTTGGACAGGCAGTCTAGTCTTACCTTGCTTTCAAAGTATTTCTGTGCTGCAGAGAGAGCGCTCAGCTGATAATGACAAGGAAGAGTATTATCAGGCATAGGGTGTCAAGCAACAAAGCAGAATATATGCAGGCAGACATGCAGATTGCTTCGTCAGCTTAGAGTTTACTATACAAGTCAGATTTCTTTTTTTATTATGCTGTTCCGAGTGAATAACTAGTGAAAAAATATGACTATACAGGCAGGTTGTGTAACAGACAGGACCAGCTACAGTCACCTAAATCCAGAGAATACATGCACAGTACGTTGCTTTTCTTCGGGGTGGATCTGGTCTTGTAGAACTGAACCTGCTCCCTTTGAAAACGGTGCATGAGGAAGGCCAGGCCTGCGTAGGCCTGGTAGATAAACTTATGCAAATGTATAGTCCTTTATAATGCTGAATGCTTACGTCATGCCAGTTTGCTTACTTGCTGAACATCTAAGCTTAAAATCTAAGCACCTGAGTCCTGTTCAGACTTTGCTACGTACATAAACTGTATTGCAAAAAGTTTGTGGACACCTGACCCTAAGATTAGTATGTGTTTTTTTAGCATCACATCCCACAATTGGTCCCCATTTACTTCTATAATAACCTCTACTCTCCTGGGAAGAAGTTCCACTAGATTTTCGAGTGTGCTTGTGGAGATTTGTGCTCTTTCAGACTCAAACGTGTTAGTAAAGTCAGGTACTGAGGTAGGCGAGGTGAGGCGAGGAGGCCTGGGGTTCACATTCATCATGTTGAGGACGACTCTATAACAGGCGACAAGATTTTTCACTCCAACCGATGTAAAGTTCATGGAGCTGGCTTTGTGCACAGGGGCATTGTCATGCTGGAACAGGTTTGGGTCTCCTAGTTCAAGTGAAGGGAAAATTCATGCCATGGATCCTCGACAATTTGTTAAAAATTTTGTAACTCATATTAAACATGTTCTAAAAATGCCACAGACATTAAGTACAGTTTCGGTTGAATTTTAATGTTACATTTCAGTAAAGGATGGGACGATTTTGTATGGAACTTAATGTTTTTTTGGAAATATAATGTCTTGCAGACTAGAATAAATAAAACCAATAGCAAATAACTGGTTTCTGCTGGTTTCAGCTAAACTTGCATTTAGATGTGTAAGAATGGGAAAGTGTAAATTAAAAAAGAAAAAAAAAACTGGTTGATTAAACCAAATTTTGCATTAAGGATTAAACCAGTTGAGGGAAGTCAGTGCAAAGCACATTGCATACTGTGCAAGAAGTTCTTCAAACTCGGCACAGTGGGAGTAAAAGCTGTGGAATCGCATTGTGCACAAAGACTTTGCCAAAATCTTCAAACACCAGGCATTTACCATTAAAGCAAGACGCTGCCGGTGTCAGCTGCATCATCCAGGTGTAGCTGCATAATGCACCTAGATGAACAAGAGGAAGAAAATCACAGGCGTTTAGATTCTAAAGCAAAAAGCCTCAAAGGAAAACATGCAGGAGCTGAAGAAAAAGCAGCAAGCTCTGTTGCTGATGAGCTTGTAGAAGAAGCTGTGGGGAAAGCCGGCATCTTGATTTCACAGTGGAATCACACACACACTCACAAATATGGAAACTATTCAAATACTTTTTTTTTTTTTTTTTTTTTTTTTTTTTTAAGTAGGTTAAAAAAAACATTGATCCATTCTATAATTGTGAGGAAAATGACAGCTAGTTGTGATTCCACCACCTGTTGTGTGTAGAGTTGTTTTTCCTAACACTATGAAATGCCTCGTATTGAAAGCAAGCCCCCGGTGCATATGGTACATTAAAAAATGCCAGTGCAAGGCTCTTTCAATTATTTTTTTGGTTCGTATTTTATGTATTTTTTGAAAGAAATGGTCTGTTGATGCAATAGCAATACCACAGCAGGCAACATTAAATGTTCATTTTGTGTTTAAATTATTATTTAATGACATATGTTGATTGTGTATCTAAAACAAAGGCCAGGATATATTCCTTCTGTACTTACTGTTACCTTTGGGTGTTTTTAGGTTGATTTTTAAATATGAGGTTCAGCATTTTATTACTTCAATGCAATACCAAAGAATACAATTTATTTTTTTGTGATTTGGAAATGTTATTTTGACACATTAACGCTATAAGAAATCTTCATTCATGTGCATTATAACATTTACCAAATCAGTGTTGAGCAGCACCCCTCAATCTGCTTGGTCTCTACATACATCATCTTATAATTCTGGTCTGCATCCTGGATTGATTATAATTTTTTTTTAATGCTTCAGCTTTGATGAGCCACTCGTAACCATTGGATACCAGTCAGCTGATTACAGATCGTTATTCCTGGAATCAGATAAAATATGATATGCTATAGGGATGTCATATAAATGTAATCAGACCTGGTACCTCTTCAAGTCACAGATCCATGTCCACTCAAAATATCTTCTTTCTGGTTTTTATTTTTATTTTTTTTCTCTCTCACAGAATGGACGAAACTTTCAGGATTTCGACTGTCAGGTAAGTGACTGTATTTTTTTCGTCAACAGATTTGTGACATCACATTCCGATCACAGCTCAGGCTTAAAGAAACTACTTGTGTCTACTGAGTGAGGCTGAAGAGAGACAGGTCACACTGTCTCAGAATGTGGTTCCTTGCAGGCTTGTCATGATAACTGCAGGGCTGTGGGTCCTCATGTTTAGTCATTCATCTGTGCTTCAGGGTCTGAAAACAGCAAACGAACATCTGTGTATGTGTGCGTGGCTTTAAGTGTGTGTGGGTGGTAGGGTGAAGCTTGCTGGGTAGGCGGTTGGATTGGAAGAGAGAAGGCATTTTCAAAGATATTTTCTTTTGAAAACATATCTGCAATTGGGGTGGACAGAAAACAAGTGTATGTATGAGAGAAATAAAATCAGCAGAAAGATCATTTTTACGTCTCATTAGCAAGAAATACATTACATTCCATTTTCCATTCCATTTTGGTTTTCTTTCTGTCTCTTTTTTCTGTCTGGTTTTTTTTTTCCCCCTCATGAGTATAATATATTTTTTAGACATACTCATTATAACTTCTGACTCTGAAATGAGCAACAGTCCTCCAGGAAAAACCTGCTCCATTCCACCAAATTAGTAAACTCTCATCTCAACATTTTCTCTGAAAAACATACTGCATCCTTCCATGCTCGAGGTTAATGGAGAAGGTTATGAGTTTATTAATGTTAATAAGACTCGTTCAGTGTATGTTAGGCTTCAGGTGTATTTATTAGTGATGCTGCTGAAAATGGTCAACAGGTCAACATTTAAACCAGAGAGCTGTCTGTGGGGTGAGAAGCAAGCCATTATGAAGCTGGGAAAAGTAGGAAAAGTCAAAAGGGCTCTTTGGAATGCTATGAAAATGAATGTAGGAAATCAGCAAATGTAAATAAATAGGTGTGAATATCAGGAATTCTGATGCATTATTTTGATCTCGTATTTATCTCTTCACCTCAAACCCAGATTTCTTCAGCTTCACAACAATGTATTTGGCCTTGCTGTTCCAATCATTTCAGAGGAGACTGTATGTGCTCAGTTTGGATTCTGCTTGTCTTATTCTCCATTAACTTGGAACAAATAAGACTATGTATTCGGTTTAGCTGTTTGTGTCACTACCACCTTACTGGTGGAATCATTGAGATTCAATCATAGTATAAAACCAGTTCTAATTACAGAGGAAAGTGTGTGTGTGTACGTGTGTGTACGTGTGTGTACGTGTGTGTACGTGTGTGTACGTGTGTGTACGTGTGTGTGTGTGTGTACATGGCTGTGTAGGTAAACTCACCAAGTCGGCCGGAGCCTGGAGATAATATAAGCCCAACACCAATTAAAAGAGATTTACATTTACATTGTTTGGAAATATGACCTGCTGCCTTTATCTCCCACCACACGCTGACCTTTTCTTTTTAAATCCCACAGTGAAATAGAAAATGTATCCAGCTCACTTTTTCCCGAGGCAAGGTAGAAGTCAAATATCTGGACTTGACTTACAGTCTTAGAGATGTTCCATGTTTACGCAGAGAGTTTCATTGCTTCTGACTGTAATCATGAATAATAAGAAGACAAACTTCTGAATTATTTATTCTACTTTATCAACCCTGGATAACAAGTAACGATGGCATATAAGGTGGTGGTTTCAGTGCCTGAGGACTGGAATAAACTGCACACTGCTCCATCTGGTTGAAGGTTAAATCAAGTGTCTGCTGAAGGTGCAGTGTTTAAATATAGCCTCCAGGAGCACACACCTGTATTGGTCTGGCCTATTCGTAACGACATTTTTCAGTACAGGGCTTTCGGCTCGGTGCACGTGTACCGAATGCAATCCTTTAAATGTAAAACAAGTTCCCCCCTCAGGAACGTATTAAGTATTACGTATTACCCCTGGCATAAAAGAAAAAACTGAATAAGTTTTTTAGTGCATCGAAATACGACTTGTAGTGTGTCGTAAAACTGATAATCCTGATAATATCGAGGGTTTGAATGAATGAAGGATATGGGTAAAACGGTTAAGTATACTCAACACTTTTCTATTTCATTTTATAATATAATACATTTTTTTATATATAAATGTATATATGAATAAATAAATATTTTTTTTTACCAAGCAGGCATTAAAAAAAAAAATAAAAAATCTAAACTATCGATGTTCACAAATGTTAGTAATAAACTGCATTAATAAAAAACGACAAGCAATATTATATTTTGCATTTCTTCTCCCTAACTGTACTGAAGTTGCACCGAACCGTGAATTCTGTGTAGCATTACATCCCTAGTGGAAAGGGGGTTTTGTGTGTGTGTGTGTGTGTGTGTGTGTGTGTGTGTGTGTGTGTGTGTGTGTGTGTGTGTGTGTGTGTGTGTGTGTGTGTGTGTGTGTGTGCATACATATACACACAGCCCAGTGCTCCCTCCAGTGTTCATCTGAAGTTATTTAAAATGTCTAGAGTCAGCCAGTCTAAATACTGGTCAGTCTATACATAAGTGGAATGTTTTAATGCTAATGATTTGCTATTTGACAGTGTTGGAGTTTGTAGCACTGTGCACTGCAGTCCAGTCCAGTGTGCATATAGAGATTTTTTTTATATTGTTTACCCTCTTTTACTTATTTTAATTAGGTTATAGTTTCACTTATATGAAAAGATGAGCAAATCCTGCACAAAATGCCACTCACTGAAATGACAGTGCAGGTAAGTTATTTTAGATAGACCCTAACACTCAACTTATTTAAGAATTGAATACAGCAGCTAAATGTTAACCTTTTGAATTTTGGATAATATATTCGGTCATGTTTTATGTTTGGTTTTAATTTGCTAACACTGCTCTGGTCACAATATAATCACTTGGTAGTCACTGATGATACAAAAGACATGAAAGTACCAGGTGTAAGGCCAACTTTGAAGAGTCAATATATCTTTGCTCTGTGACTTGTCTGTCTCCTCCAGCAGGGGGCAGCATGAATACACCTAAAACTGACAAGAGGGAATTATCTGAGGCACACAGCTGGAAGCATCCTGATATTTTTGACAAGATGCTTGGTAGAGGTTGAATTTTTTTTTTTTTTTCTGTATAGCGAGGTTTGAATGACATTGATAGATGTAATATAGTAAAGTTTGAATGACCTTGCAAGACCTTTGCTAGACGTGGTATAATAAGGTTTGAATTACATTGTCGGATAGTGAGGTACGATTGACCTAGCTGCAGTTGCTATAGTTGCCATAGGTTTGATTGAGCTTGCTGGAGGTGGTGTAGTGTGGTTTGAATGACCTTTGCTTTATGTGGTGTAGTGTGGTTTAAATGACCTTGCTGGAGGTGTTGTAGTGTGGTTTGAATGACCTTGCTGGAGGTGGTGTAGTGTGGTTTGAATGACCTTGCTGGAGGTGGTGTAGTGTGGTTTGAATGACCTTGCTGGAGGTGGTGTAGTGCCGTTTGAATGACCTTGCTGGAGGTGGTGTAGTGTGGTTTAAATGACCTTGCTGGAGGTGGTGTAGTGTGGTTTGAATGACCTTGCTGGAGGTGGTGTAGTGTCGTTTGAATGACCTTGCTGGAGGTGGTGTAGTGTCGTTTGAATGACCTTGCTGGAGGTGGTGTAGTGTGGTTTGAATGACCTTGCTGGAGGTGGTGTAGTGTGGTTTGAATGACCTTGCTGGAGGTGGTGTAGTGTCGTTTGAATGACCTTGCTGGAGGTGGTGTAGTGTCCTTTGAATGACCTTGCTGGAGGTGGTGTAGTGTGGTTTGAATGACCTTTGTTTTATGTCAAGTCAAGAGTCAAGAAGCTTTTATTGTCATTTCAACCATATATAGCTGACTCATTACACTGTAAAATGAAACAACGTTCCTCCTGAACCCTGGTGCTACATACGACAACAATCACAGAAAACACAGGGCTAAGGACTAGTAAGTGTCCTCACCACATAATGTGCATTGTGTGCAACCTGGTGTAAACAGTGCAAGACAACACAAGACAGTGTAAGAAAAATACACAGAAAACACAAAATACAGTAAACCGGTTGTATATTGCACACTGTGGTGTGTAAAGAGTAAAGTGAGCATTGTAATTAACAAAAAATGTAAACAGAATGTTGTGTAAAAGATCCAAAAAAAGGTGTGCAAAAACGGCATGTAAACAGTTGTGATGTAATATGAGTGTGCTAAACAAAAGGAGTGATGCAATATGAGTGTGCTGAAGACATGGATGTGTGAAGTGAGTACGATTGTGTGTTGAGTCCGGGTTGTACAGATCAGTCACACAGTTGTGTGTGTGTGTGTGTGTGTGTGTGTGTGTGTGTGTGTGTGTGTGTGTGTGTGAGTTTCAGTTCAGTTCTGTGTTGAGAAGCCTGATGGCTTGAGGGTAGAAACTGTTGCATAGTCTGGATGTGACGGCCTGAATGCTTCAGAACCGCTTCCATGATGGCAGGAGGGTAAAGAGTATGTGTGAGGGGTGTGTGGGGTCGTCCACAATGCTGTTGGCTTTGCGAATGCAGCGGGTGGTGTAAATGTCCATGATAGAGGGGAGAGAGACTCTGATGATCTTCTCAGCTGTCCTCACTATCCTCAGTAGGGTCTTGCGATTTGAGACAGTGCAGTTCCCAAACCAGGCAGTGATGCAGCTGCTCAAGATGCTCTCAATGGTCCCTCTGTAGAACGTGGTCAGGATGGGGGTTACAGAGGGAGGTGTTCAGGCTTTGTAGGCTAAACTTCTCAATCAGGTGCTGAGGGATGATCGTGTTGAATGCTGAACTGAAGTCTATGAACAGCATTCATAGTCCTTGTTGTCTAGATGGGTGAGGGCTAGATGAAGGGTCATGGAGATGGCATTGTCCGTGGAGCGGTTTGGACCTAGTGAGGTTTGAATGACCTTGCTGGAGGTGGTGTAGTGAGGTTAGATTGACCGCGCTGGAGGTGGTGTGGTGAGGTATGAATAGTGGTTTATGACCAGGTGCCTGTGTTAACTGCACAGCTGTAATCCTATATTGTTTTCAGGGTCACATGTAAGTCACTTTGGGCATAAGCTTCTGCCAAATGTTATAAATTATAAATGTAATTAAATAATAAATAAAAATTGCTCTCCTCTGTAAAAAAAAAAAAAAAAAAAAAAAAAGAGAGTGGTGAAATTGCATTGTCTTGTTATTTGCATAAACAGTCAGGTTAACGCTCCAGCTGACATGACTCACAGGACTGGCTGAGTCTTCAAAGATATTTATAAACACGAAGCTTCTGGCACAAGCTAAAATGGATGCAGATGAAGGCATGCATATGTAGGTATATAGACCGTGTGCAGTATTCTCATCCGATGAAATGGAATTAGAGTTTGAGGATAAGGTAACGACACACACAAATGTAATACTTTTTTTACAAATGAAATATCCCTTTCAAAATCTGCTCTTTGCAAGTATAGAGCATTGTTTGCTGCCCTCTGTTGGTAAAACGTACAGTTAAATGAAAGCATTATATCTGACATTCTGTGTCAGAGAGAACAAAGTGTATCTTGGTTTGCACTTTATTTAGCTTTGGTAACAGATTTGGAGCATTCTCAACTGCATGTTAAACAGGATACACCTGCTCCTTGATGTGGCTCCGCATGCACACACACTGTAAAGCTCACAGGTAGGGTATGTTCCATAGCAGAGGCGTACTTAACAGGGGAGTGCCTCCTCACTAAACTTATGCACAGGGAAACCCTTTGTACTTTTGCCCACTCTTATCCATCCCAGGTGCATCCTGGGAAACTGATTTAGTCTAAGCATTAAGGTGAAATGTCATGGTTTATCCATCTGCAGATCAGGACCCCCCTCTTTCAACTGGGTCACATGCTATCTTTAACTATTCTCACACAATATATTGGTAAAACAGTTTTAAACGTTGCGGTTCTGTTAGCTATCAGTGTGCTGAACATCACAGAAATGCGTTCTTTTTTAAATACCTGGTTTATATTTATCACTTGCATTTATCCTTGACTTATACAATGATAAGTGGCCATCTTAAAGAGAAGGGTAATTGTTAGATTTGTCTCTAAGCTAGCTTCGACTCCAAGAGTCTCATCCCAATCAGTCTAGCTCAGTTTCTCCAATACAGGCCTGGGAAGCTCAGTCACACAGACACCAGGAGGTGTATGAAAGATATCCAAAGTTGAAAAACATATATAGACCTTCATGATGAGTATGAGACCATTGCATTACATATCAGTACATGACGAACAAAAACATTGTTGAAGGTCCTACTGTTCTTGGTACAAACATATGCATATATCATAAAGATATGACGGTATGCAGGAAAGATAATAAGTCACACACACTAGGTAAATTACTCCTGGTAGAGTAACTGAAAAGTGGTTTGGAATATTTCTGTGCCTTATTAGAAAGATAAATAAAATGTATTATGCTAATTTGCATTTGGAAATTATAGCTTGATTCTTCAGATAGCTGAGATGTTCATTAGGAAAGAAACTCCTTAACAATAACATCAAAACATGAAGTGAATATTACCGATTACTATTTTATTGCAGAGGCACTTGTGTAGAGGCAGAAAAAATGGTAAAGCGTGAGGATCTGAGTGACTTTCACCAGGGCCAGATTTTGGTGATTAGAAAGCTGGTTCAGGTTATCTTCAAAATGGCAGGTCTTTTGGGGTGTTTTCTATATACAATGGTTAGAAACTAACAACAACTGGTGAATCAGTGACAGTGTCATGGGTGACAAAGAATTATTGATGTGTGTGTGGGGTGAGAGCTAGCTTATCTGGTACTCTTCTAGTATAGAAGAGCTGCTATAGCACCAAATTGGCTTAAATGTCAAATCAGTCAATTGTTCCGAAAGTTAATACCCATGTCCATCACAGAAATTAATAATTATGGGCAAATGAGCATCAAATCTGGTCCAAGAGGAAGATGGTGTGGATTGTTGAATCACAGTTTATTTTTTTTGTGTGCATTGCATACTTGAGTAAGACATGGCACCAGGATGCACTATGTAGTCAAGCCAAGGCAGTGTAATGCCCTGTTGGGAAAATCTTGGGCCCTGAATGTTACTTTGACATGTACCAACATCTAAACATTGTTCCAGATCAAGTGCACCACTTTTTGGCAACAATATTCCCTTATTACAGTGTTTTTGCCATATCAGTGAGGATATACATTGTAGGATATCCTAAATATTTTATTTATTTTACTTATTAGGGATGAGTATTTAATTGAAATGTCTATTTATTAAGAAACTTATTTCCATCTCCATCCTTAATTGCTCTAACTGTATGTGTTGACTAGTGAGGAGAGTGTGTTGAGAAGATGGAGGGAGTATTTCGAGCAGCTGATGAAGTATGTGAGGGTGGGGCAGGACATGTATGAGGACAGTGTGACAGCAGTGAAGTGTGCAGTAGGACGACAGACTGGTTTAGGGTGGAGGTTGGACTGCATCAAGGATTAAAAAAAAAAGAGTGCAGGCAGGGTGGAGTGGGTGGAGAAGAGTGGCAGGAGTGATTTGTGATAGAAGAGTGTCTGCAAGAGTGAAAGGAAAAGTTTATAGGACTGTGGTGAGACCTGCAATGTTGTATGGTTTTAGAGACAGTGGCATTGAGTAAAAGACAGGAGGTGGAGCTGGAGGTGGCAGAGCTGAAGATGTTGAGGTTTTCGTTGGGAGTGACGAGGATGGACAGGATTAGAAATTGGTTTATTAGAGGGACAGCGCATGTAGGATGTTTTGGGGATTGAGATGGTTTGGACATGTGCAGAGGAGGGACATGCGGTATATCGGTAGAAAAATGCTGAGGATGGAGCCACCAGGAAGGAAAAACGAAGGCGGGCAAAGAGGAGGTTTATGGATGTGGTGAGGGAAGACATGTAGGTAGTTGGTTTGAAAAAGGCAGTTGTAGAGGACAGGGGGGTATGGAGTCGGACGATTCACTGTGGTGACCCCTAATGGGAGAAGCCGAAAGAAAGAGAAGATTAAGAAACTTATGCATACTTATATAGGCATACAAACCCAATAGATTTAACATTTACATGGCAGATTGAACCAGTCCCCATAATCGTTACTCAGCATGCAGAAAGCTTCTACACCCAGTGCCACCATACCACTATTTGATTGATGCAAACCTCAGCCTGCCGCGCTTGGGAAGAGAAGTTCTTGTTTTTATGGACTACACTCAGAATCAAGACCTACTTTAATGCTTCACCAGCATACTTGTTCAGTGGCCAAGTATTTGGGCATGTCTAAGAAGCTGCCTTTAATGTTCTCCATAACATACTCCCACAAAATCTCTTCGCACAAGTAATGGTGCTGCCAATTTCTTGTCTGCCTCCTACCTTTCAATGCTTAAACACTGAGTCTAACCACTAGGGATGCCACAATTCTCAATATAATATTGAACCATTCGGTACGACATCCACGGTTCAATACGCACTTGTGAATTTCGTTTTTTTCGGTTTTATGTTGAAATAATTTATGTGCTTTTTATTTCTTTCCGAATTGACTGTTTGTGTGTGCCTGCAAGTCTACAAGCTGAGATGAGGAAACTCCTCCCTGCGAGTATATGTTAAATCACTATGCTCTAAAGTTAGGGGGCGTTGAACCATCATTCCACACTTTAACATGGCGAGCGGTGGTAAAGTGAGGCTACAGTACGAGGAGGCGCCGGCGTCTTTTAAATCTGTGGTGTGGAGACATTTCGGTTTTGCTGTTAAGTATAATGCTGAGGAAGAAAAAACGGGAAACAAAAAAATGACTGTCGGCAAGCATTGTTTTACACGTGTAGCCTACTCAAACGAAAACACTTCCAATATGATTGCACATCTGCGGCGCCATCACCCAGCAATATTAATGTCTGAAGGCAGGATAGCAGAGCAGGTAATAAAGTCCGCCAAAAAACAACAGTCCCTTGCTGAATCCTTCCAGCATACATACCCAACTGGTTCCGAGAGACACATGAAAATAACACAGGCAGTGGGGGTGTTCATTGCCAAAGATTTGCAGCCGTTTTTCGGTGATTTGGAAATGCGGCCTTTTGTCATCTTATAAAAACACTCGATCCGCTTTACAGACTACCATCTCGCACTTTTTTCAGCACCAAGATAATTTCCGACCTCTATGAAAAGACATGCAACAGTATTGTGTACGAATTGGCTTAAGCACAGAGACTTGCTCTGACCACAGATGGTTGGACCTCGCAGGCAACCGTGAGTTACCTCACTGTAACTGTTCACTACATGTCGGATTGGTTTATTTATGTTCACTAAAGTACAAGTATGTTTATTTGAAATGGTCAATTTATGTTTACTAACTTCACATGTATGTTTATTTTCAAAATTGAGGAATTTGTGTTTCCCAGTTTGTACATGGGCTACCAGGAGCTGTGAGATGTTTATATTATACAAAACACTAGGAACCAGTGGACTTTTCTTTGCTTTTAAGTAAAATAAAGGAGTATTGCAATAAATCGTTTTTATTTGTTCCTATTGCCTAAGCATAGAATAACAAAAAACACATTTATGTGTTAAGCCATCAGAACCGAACCGAACCGAAAACCTTGGTTAAAAAACCGAGGTATGTATTGAACCGTGGGCTAACTGTATTGTTGCATCCCTACTAACCACTGTGTGATATGGGACAAGACTTTTCTACAGGCATTAAGGGTAACAAACACTGCAAACACTTTTAATCCTAAATTAAGGTGTGTTTTTGCAAAACAAGATCCTTGACTTGCCCTCGCTAATCCACACTGAGTGTGTTTTGATGTTGCAAAGCAGATGCTTGTTATCTAAATTTTTCCTAGATGGTGCATGTTCCTGCAGTCTTGGCGAGTTTTGTGCTTGGTACTAAATAATAGCCAGAAATGCTTACCTTACTGCCACATTTAAACAAAGTATGGAATTTTAAAATTTTTAGCCTCCTCTTTAGTTAGATTTTGGTTGTTAGGGTGATGAAGTGGATAAACATCAGATACATTGAGCCAAACTGTAATTATTATTATTATTTATTTATTTTTTAACTGTGCATTTTTATTATAAGTGTAGGTAGTTAATGGACAATAGCAATTCTCTTGGGCATGTAAATGAACCTGGTTAGACACGGTCTTTTTGACACTGATCTCCTACTGGCCGTTTGTTCTGATAAGGTAACATTTTCTTTCATAAATTCTTTTTAATGAAATTAGTTTTGCATAGCGAGAGAGCTGTGGGGTAAAATCATTCTTAACAGCCAAATCTCCATGGCAGCTATAGCATTGTACTAAAAACAGTGGTAGCATAAAAAGAAATCGCTTTAATCGAGGGTGGACAAATCATAAATATCAGGTCAGTATAATAACTTGTATTGAGCTGGTAATCATCACCTAACAAAGTTTAAAATGTTGTTTTCATTGTGTTTGTGTCCCTAAAGAAATTTTCCAAGCCTTTGGCAAGTGTGTAGTAAGCTGAGAAGTTATATAATTAGTTCACTCTAATTAATCCGCTTGGTAGAAATTGTTCTACAGTAGGCCAGATTGTGCCTCAGCATACACCATCAGGGTGGGCTGCTCATTTTAAACTTAGACTATATGGGAAAAGTAATAATATATAGTCATCCCATTCCACATTGAATCCCTATTTACTGTTATAATAACAGCCACTCTTTAGGGAGCTGTTCCACTATAGTGTGCTCATGGAGGTTTGATCAGTCACAAGGGCATCAGTAAAATCAAATACTAATGTAGAGTGAGGAGGCCTGGGGTGCATTCAGTGCTCTAAATTAGGTGTTCAATAGGGTTTAGGTCACAGCTTTATAGCAGGCCACTTATGATCTACTTCAACCCACTTTGAGCGTATCTTCATGGAGCTGTTCTTGTGCACAGGGGCGTTTTCATGCTGGAACAGTTTTTGGTCTCTTAGTTCGAGTAAAGGGGAAAATATAATGCTTTCATTACATTTAATGCTTTTCCATTCCATTAATGCTTTTCCATTCAACTTTGTGGTGTGGGGAAGAACCACATATGGCTGGAAAGGTCAGGTGTTTTACTTATATACTTTTATCCATGTAGTCTAGCTGCTTTCAGCAAGTTCTGCTTTTGCCAGAATTGAAAAAGGAGCGATTTTTTTTTTTTTTTCTGATTCTTGTACCACAGAGCAAAATTAAACAAGCACTACTCGATCCTATCAGTATGCCTCCACCCCAAAGTCTAGTCCTCTCTGTTGCTAATGTATATTTGAGAAATCGTTTCAATTGTCTTAAAACAGTAAGGTAGTGATTTGAAAAAAATCCATTATTATTTTCCATCATTTGATCTTGCTGTGACCACGAGCTCGTTCTGATCAATTCCAACAGAAAATTTGACAGATGTATGAACAGACACACAGATAAATTAACAACAAAGAAAGCCAGCAATTATGTCTCTAGAGCCTGAATACCTCTGTATGACAAATAGGATGGAGGCAGTTTGAGGAAAAATCTATTTCAGACATTTGACTTTGCTGTGTACTTGACCTTGTTTGAGTCATTACCACAATCTGATGAGTTCATCTGCTAGTTGAATCTGGTTTGAGAACTCGTTTCACTAACAGGGATTTTACAAAGACAGCCAGATGGAAGTCATGAGGCCTCCTACACTTTAAACGTTAAAATGACTAACGCGGACACGGCATCTGCTTGTCCCAGTAGACGGGCTGAATTCACTCGCCGTGCACACAGTCTTGCACTGATGTGCTTGGGATCCATCCTGACCCTGATCAGGAAAAAGCGATTGCTGAAGATCATGACGATATTCCTTTTTTCTGTTGAATTTGTATGATGCTCCATTTGGGGAGGGTTGTTGCATTTGGGGAGGGCCTCTAGGGTGCTTTATTTTGATCAGATTTGAAGTGTGTGTGTTTGTTTAAGGAGCTGGTTAGAGAGAGCCATTTTGTCACCTTATGCTTAAATCCTCAGATAATCCTGCCATTACAGCCTGCAATGGCTGCTGCTCTACTTTACAAAATTCAAGTGCCTGCTTAATCAGGCTAGAGTCTTCCATAGCTTGAGAATTTCCATAGCTCACATCAGTAGTGTAATCACAAACCTAATGTAATATGAAATAGAATGCTTACACAAACTGTGTTTGCATTGGAAGTACATGTAAATCTTCATCTCTATGGAAACTATTCAGTGTAGTAATTTTAATCAGCGAGCCACACCCATTCTTGAATTTATAAAAAAAAATCCGAAATTTGCTGTCGGACTTGATGGCTAGATTATCCACACTTCTCTCTCTTTTCTCCCTCCCTTTTTTTTTCTCTCTCTCCCTCTCTCTCTCACGCTCCCTCATAAACAAGCACGTACTCTCGGCTCTCTTCTCACTCCTCCTGATTTCACCTGACCCTCTAAATCCAATTAGAGCAGCCTGAATGCCCTCCGTATCCCCACCTCACCCTCTCTCTCTCACTCTCTCACTCACTCACTCACTCTCTCTCTCTCTCTCTCGCTCTCTTTCATTCTCGCTCTGTCAGATTCGCTTTTCTTCTTTTTCAGTCTGCTTTGCTAGGACCAGATCCAATCTGTAAACACATTTTCACTATTCTCTCGTTCTCGCTACCCGTCATTCGTAAGGAACCTCGTAAGGAGTTTTTTTCCCCCCTATTTCTTTTTGCGCTTTTTATCCTTCACCTCCCCCTCCTGAGCCGCCACCGCCCTCGTGACCAGGAAAAACAAGGACAAAGCGTTTGCTCCTTGCTTGCATTTTTTTTTTTCTCCTGTGGATGAGAAATGACGGACATGCTGGATCTTGGCCAGATCGGCTGTACAATGACCAACGTGGTGAGTGAGAGGATGTGTTTTGTTTGTGTGTTGGGGTGGGCGCAGCATGGTGTGTGTTTACCTCTAAACAGCCTGTTGCTTTTCGGGTACCCACTTGACCTAACCTTTAAATGTAACTCAAACAGGGTGGTGCGTGCGTGTGTGTGTGTGTGTGTTCCAGTAACTGTATGTGTGATTTCTATGTGAGAGGAAGTAATTTTTTTGACCCGTTATAAGACATGATTGTTTATTTGCAGCGTGTGTGTGTGTTCTTTGTTTGTTAGTGGTAACTGATGGGTTCTGCAATGACTGTGCAGTTTCAAGGTGTGTCTGGGTTTGTGCATTCCTGTGTGTGTGTGTGTGTGTGTGTGTGTGTGTGTGTGTGTGTGTGTGTGTGTGTGTGTGTGCCAGTGCCAGGCATCCTGCAGTGTCCCAGAGGGGAAGGCCTTTGATTTTGGTGCGTGAGCGAGAGAGAGGAAATTAAGATGCAGGGTGGTGTTCAGGGTTGGGCTGAAGCTTATAAAGCACAATGTTTAAGGATGCATTCAAACGTTAGAAATTGTTGAAAGTAAGAGCATAAAATATCGTTATCCAGCTGTAAGCAAAGCACATTTAAACCCTGCTGAGTGACTCAACTCGCATTCCAGTAACTTGTGATACTGTGTTACCGAATCAGTGTTCCTCTGATGGCCTTGAAAGTCATTTCCCAGTTCTGCCAAAGTTCACGTTCTTCTTACACCTTTCATACACTGTTGCATTTGATTGCTAATGTCTTTGTAACTAAATCAGTTTCTCTCAGGACAGCACCTCAGTCGTTTGCATTATGCTCATTACACATTACATTACACATTTATAGGACACTTTATGCACTTGGAAGCAATCCGCTTTCAGAAGTGGTGTTGGCTTGTTTTAATGGATTTGATGCTCACAGTCTTTGGCAGCAGTACTCTCTTTGACATTTACCCACATTGCACTTTCATTGATCAGATCCATTCATATTTGCTAATGGAGATGGTTGATGGTTTAGTAAAGGGCAAAAAAGCATCCTTTTCCCGAAACAGCGGCGAAACGACTTCTCTCTCTCTGTCTTGTTTTTAGAATTGACAGCATAAAACTACTGAATTGTAATGTGTATTGGTACAGGTGGACAAGGAGATTCAAATACGAATGAGAGAGCATAACATTTCTGCAGTATTTCCACTCTTATTTGATTTGCAATGCAAGGACAGAAAACCA
The DNA here is from genome assembly GCF_014805685.1 of Silurus meridionalis. Taxonomy (NCBI): domain Eukaryota; kingdom Metazoa; phylum Chordata; class Actinopteri; order Siluriformes; family Siluridae; genus Silurus; species Silurus meridionalis. The sequence continues at coordinate 6,801,576 of NC_060899.1, forward strand.
CAGAGCATAACATTTGCTAATGATGTACAGTACTTTCTGTCAATCAAGAACTTTAGAACTTTAACAAAGTATGGCTAAGTTGTCGTCCATTTCCACTCATTAGTTTTCCCTTAAAATATATGAACAGAACTTTGCTAGCAAGTTGTATATACTTATATATACAGTGGTCCCCCGGTTATCGAACGGCTCGGCTATCGAACATTCCGGTTAGCGAACGGTTTTCCGAACGAAATTTCGGTCCGGTGAACGAACAAAGTTCCAGTTATCGAACGCCACCCACGCTGCCCAACCCAGCGCGAGGGGAAGAAACTGCTTCCGCTTCACCCATCGCTGAGTAAGCATCTATCGCAACTTCTGTTTGTGAACAATATTAGTGATATTAAGCGGTAAGTACAGTAATCATTTTGTTTCTTACTCTTGTAAAGTTGTTAATTTATACTTTTACCGAGCCAACACAAAATACCCGCAGAGATTGGGATAATCCGGCAAAAGGCAGTCCATAAATAATATCCACGGTGCTTTACGGAGGAAGCCCGATTGCGATGAGCTCAATGTGGGCGGGGCACGCATGAGCGAAGGAACAGGGCATTCCCTGAAGCAACATGACAGCCACCGTAGGGGGCGTGGCAGGGGGATTCCTGAATATTAATACGGCTAAAAACAGGAAAAAATGGTTAATTATTGGGTATTGGTGGAGTTCGGGAACGGATTAATTGGTTTTCCATTATTTCTTATGGGATAATTAGGTCCGGTTTTCGAACATATCGGATTTCGAACGGTTTTAAGGGACGAATTAAGTTCGATAACCGGGGGACCACTGTACTTATATATACTATACATATACTTATGTATAGTTTTGTGTTTGCATGTTCAGAAGTGGTATAAACAGATTGTTTATTTGATCCAAGGTTAGGACATAATTCCTCGGTGTGAATCCAAATGTGCATTGGTGAGCCCCTTTTTCAGAATCGACCCCTTGATGCACAGGCCTTGGCCCCACACTAGAGCTTTTACATACAATGTAGGCTAACTAATGGATTTATCATTAATCCACGCCCAACATATAATCATCTTCCTTATGCAGGAAAGAGATCTGGAAGTAATGCTGACGATGTTAGACTCTTCCACACCCCAGTCCGGGAGCTGTGTTGCAATAATCTGTGACCCAAGTGACCTTTTACAAGCTCTTAAATTTCTTACTCTGTTTCGTCGCTGCTTAAACACCTGTTTCAAAAAGGCAGACAGTTAAAGTAATGGCACCTCAAAAGACGCAATGAGCAATGAATTTCTCCAACTGCCTCATCTATTTTTACAACTGCTTTTTCACTGTGTGCAGCATCTGCAGGTGTGAGATGAAAGTTTTCTCTGCTGCTGCAGGATTTTTTTTCACTTTTTAGTAGCTAATTCTAAGACTCGATCCCTCCTCCCTGCCTTTTGTGTAGCAGTGACGTGCCCTCAATTAAAAGCTAATCAAATGTAACCATCTATCTGTTTAGATTATTGTCAGAACCGAAATTGTCAAAATGATTTATTTTGATACATATGAACTTCTTGTAGCACTGGATTTAGCTAAAGAAAATGGATTTGCTTGCAGATTACTTTTAAATCTAACTTTATTCTAAACATTTTGTTGCATATATTACTGGAGCGCGACTACTTTTAATATTTAGATCCATGGTTCTCAAGGTGGGATCTGGGGTCTATGTGGTGTCTGTTGAGTGTGATGTCGAGGTCATGAGTCAGTTGCATCTCTGAGGATCGCTAGAACGACGATACAGCATTGTCAACACCAACTTAAACTGTATATGTAACCAAGATGACCCCAAACCAATAACCTTTAGAATCTCATCCTACCTGATTGTTGTATATCAGTGGAAATCACAAAACGTGATTAACTGAACTGGATAGGTTTAATCCATACCTCACAATTATTATTGTTAATATTAAACCTTATAAATAGCCAACGAATTATACACACATGAATATCAAGCTTTATTTTAAGTGGTTATTTTAGTAATATTTTGCGTTCATCACACAAATCTGTGGGCCTTTTTTTTTTTTTTGTGGAACGCATCTTTGCTTTAAATATATATATATATATATATATATATATATATATATATATATATATATATATATATATATACACACACAGTAAGGAAAATAAGTATTTGAACACCCTGCTATTTTGCAAGTTCTCCCACTTAGAAATCATGGAGGGGTCTGAAATTGTCATCGTAGGTGCATGTCCACTGTGAGAGACATAATCTAAAAAAAAAAATCCAGAAATCACAATATATGATTTTTTAACTATTTATTTGTATGATACAGCTGCAAATAAGTATTTGAACACCTGTCTATCAGCTAGAATTCTGACCCTCAAATACCTGTTAGTCTGCCTTTAAAATGTCTGCCTCCACTACATTTATTATCCTAAATTAGATGCACCTGTTTGAGGTCGTTAGCTGCATAAAGACACCTGTCCACCCCATACAATCAGTAAGAATCCAACTACTAACATGGCCAAGACCAAAGAGCTGTCCAAAGACACTAGAGACAAAATTGTACACCTCCACAAGGCTGGAAAGGAAATTGCCAAGCAGCTTGGTGAAAAAAGGTCCGCTGTTGGAGCAATTATTAGAAAATGGAAGAAGCTAAACATGATTGTCAATCTCCCTCGGACTGGGGCTCCATGCAAGATCTCACCTCGTGGGGTCCCAATGATCCTAAGGAAGGTGAGAAATCAGCCCAGAACTACACGGGAGGAGCTGGTCAATGACCTGAAAAGAGCTGGGACCACCGTTTCCAAGGTTACTGTTGGTAATACACTAAGACGTCATAGTTTGAAATCATGCATGGCACGGAAGGTTCCCCTGCTTAAACCAGCACATGTCCAGGCACGTCTTAAGTTTGCCAATGGCCATTTGGATGATCCAGAGGAGTCATGGGAGAAAGTCATGTGGTCAGATGACACCAAAATAGAACTTTTTGGGTCATAATTCCACTAAATGTGTTTGGAGGAAGAAGAACGATGAGTACCATCCCTACTGTGAAGCATGGGGGTGGTAGCATCATGCTTTGGGGGTGTTTTTCTGCACATGGGACAGGGCGACTGCACTGTATTAAGGAGAGGATGACCGGGGCCATGTATTGCGAGATTTTGGGGAACAACCTCCTTCCCTCAGTTAGAGCATTGAAGATGGGTCGAGGCTGGGTCTTCCAACATGACAATGACCCGAAGCACACAGCCAGGATAACCAAGGAGTGGCTCTGTAAGAAGCATATCAAGGTTCTGATATAGCCTAGCCAGTCTCCAGACCTAAACCCAATAGAGAATCTTTGGAGGAGCTCAAACTCCGTGTTTCTCAGCGACAGGCCAGAAACCTGACTGATTTAGAGAAGATCTGTGTGGAGGAGTGGGCCAAAATCCCTCCTGCAGTGTGTGCAAACCTGGTGAAAAACTACAGGAAATGATTGACCTCTGTAATTGCAAACAAAGGCTACTGTACCAAATATTAACATTTGACTTTCTCAGGTGTTCAAATACTTATTTGCAGCTGTATCATACAAATAAATAGTTTAAAAATCATACATTGTGATTTCTGGATTTTTTTTTTTTGATTATGTCTCTCACAGTGGACATGCACCTACGATGACAATTTCAGACCCCTCCATGATTTCTAAGTGGGAGAACCTGCAAAATAGCAGGGTGTTCAAATACTTATTTTCCTCACTGTATATATATCTCTAAAAAAATCCACTATATATATATATATATATATATATATATATATATATATATATATAATATATATAGTGTGGATTTTAGTTAAACACAGTTATTTATGCATGGTAAAAAACGAAGCATGTTATAATTTTTCTGTGGAGCCTTGTGTACATTGTGTGGTCTGCGTGAGCTACGTTGAGCAGATCAATGCCTAAAAGCGTTAGTTTGGGTTAACACTAGTGGTGCATCTTGCCTTTGTAGCATAGGTATTGAATTTTTGTGAGCAAGTTTGCCAGGTTGCACATAAAAAAAAATAAAAATAAACAAAAGTTATATAGTTATAAAAGTTATAAAAAGATATATATATACGTGTGTGTGTGTGTGTGTGTGTGTGTGTGTGTGTGTGTGTGTGTGTGTATATATGTATATGTATGTATATGAACACCACTGTTACATTTTTTTTTTCTCCTCAAAAGACATACAAATCGGGAAATACATCTCAGTGACTTTTTATGGTTGTTAATTCATAAAAAATAAAGTGGCTTAAGAGTGTATATTGCGTGTGTGGTGAGCACTTGCAAGAGATGTGGATGATTTTGTTCCAGCTAAGGCACTTTGCTATTGTTTTCAAAAAACCCACACAACCCCAAGCAACGTATTTTACACAAATGCACACAAACAGCATAACGGGATGGAATCTTCCAGAGTATTAAGGACGTGAATAATGTGTCGGTGGCTTTGGTCTTGCTGATGCATAAACAGGTAATGATGTTACAATCTAACGTCATTGAGGTTTATCTTGCCAAACTCTGTGTTTGTTTTTGTGCAAGCGTGTCAGCGTGAGGCTGCTTCCTGTGGTGGTAGCATCAGTTATTTTTTGACTTGTCTTAGGTATAAATTGTTGTTGTTGGATTGCTGACGTTTGTTTTTTCAGTGTAGAGTTACATAATGTGCTCATTCATCCTGCCTGGCTCATATATAACCTCTTATAGGTCAAGTTATATAGTGTAGCTTTCCTCTTCCTGACTTTAGTCTTTTTTCTCTTTGGATACAGGAGCATGATATCGAGACCCTCCACGGTGTTCTCCATGTCACCTTGAGAGGAACACCAAAAGGCAACCGGCCCATCATCCTTACATTCCATGACATTGGCCTTAACCGTAGGTTTTTCACTCAGCACATGCACAAAGTCTAAAATCTGAGGTTCTTGCTTTAAACCTTTTCTAGAATGTGTGTGTCTTAATTCGTAACAAACTTTTTCAAGAATGTGCAAGAATTCCTCTACATGAAATGAAATTCTCCAGTTTCTTCAGTACATATTTGCTCATAATTTTTTGTGCAATATTAAAACATATTTAAAGCTTTGTATTCATGAACTTTCCATAGAGAGAATAATACATTAGGCCCAAGTTGAACTTATAATAGATAAAAATATTAACTGGATAATGATGAAACATGATGGTCAAGTATTGAAAAACAAGCATGGGCACATCTAGCCATTTTTCATGTATCTAATATTTGTTTGATTATGATCATGTTTAATGTAATGATTAAATATTAGTTAAAAGCACACTAGGGACTGTGTTGTCAAATGTTCAGCATGTTTGAGTTTGGGATCATATTCATAATTTTTTTTTTTTATATATACAGGACAATGTCATCCTTGCTTGTTCTTTCTCTCTTGAATTGCAGATAAGTCATGCTTCAACACTCTCTTTAACTTTGAGGACATGCAGGAGATCACGCAGCATTTTGCCGTGGCCCATGTGGATGCTCCAGGCCAGCAGGAGAATGCAGCACCTTTCCCTACTGGGTAAGAAGAACTGTTTATCCTTTCCATGCACTGTGTGTACATTTAGAGATAAATGGCTATTTGATACTGATACTGCAATATATATGAATATGATATATAGGAATATGCTTATCTTATTTATTGTCTGTTACACATTTTCTCCACTATTTGATCACTTGCCAGCTCTCCCTGTCATGCAAGAGCTACCTCAGAGATGCATGATGTCAGTCCCAGGCCTTTATCGAACTGTTGCTCATGCTGTGTCTTAGGGCAGTTTAACAAATTTAAAGCACTGTTTACCCTTCTTTTGCATGCACCATTAATTGGATAGTGTCCTTCTGATCGACAGGGGAAAGAGTATGTCACTGCCACTTTGCATCCAGCAGGTGTTTGCCCTTTGTTCTTGTCCATTGAACACTATGGCTGTGGATCTGTTAGAATGCCGGCATGCAGTCTACTGATGACGGGGCAAAGCTTACTTGTTGCCCCACACTGCTTTTCTAACCATGTTTTCACACTAGTGTCTTGTTACCTTTAATTTTCTGTGCAAGTGGTACAGTACAGAACCATCATTTCAGTAACATTATAATTGTATTTGGGGGGATGAAGAACAGTTCTTCAAATTCTATAAATTGTTGCATTTCAACTGCAATTGTTGCAATTCAACTGCTTGTGGTTGCCAAATATTTCATAAATCACCTTTTTTTTTTGTTCTCTAGGTTTAGCTGCAACATAAATTGCAACTAATGTGAAGAAATTTGCCAATTGCATTTATGCACTTCAGCTGCAAAATAAAATAATATGATATAATCGGCACTTTAAATGCATTCACATGCAATGCAATGACGTAATTGTATTTTTGAAAAACATCAGGTACAAAATCTGCACTAAGATGATTTTATAGCATTTGTATTATTTTGCTTTGTTGCTGAGGAAGTCAGTTAATGCTGTAAACACACACATTATCGGTACAGATGAAATTGCTTTAGTCTGCATCGCAGTGATTTCCTTATTCTTTCTTCAACAGATAAATGCAAACATTAAAGCCACCCGCTAGTTAAAGTGAAATCACATGCATGAGTAAATATCACACTTGTAAATAAAAACAGATATTGTTGGCAGCATGTCATTGGAAATTTCGATCATGCTTATTCGCAACAAGGTTCTTGTAAGAAGTGGACTTGAGGCAGAACATATGCTTTGAATCTTTATTTCAGAGCGTCTGTATTAATTACACCGCAAGTATGCAACAAAAAAAACCCACCTTTCAGACATGGTGTTTAAGGGCTACATGGAACACAAATTTTCACAAACACTAGCACACTGTGGTGCATTTAAGTATCTCATTATAGTGGAGTGACTCTACCCTACAACCAATCATGTTTAAAAATTCAACAGCTGGGTAATATAAATGCTAATAGCATACATTGTAACTAGTAATTTGCTCGTGTATAATTTTGGACTGTTATATGGAAAGTTGAAGCAAAGCAAAAAAGGTACACATTTTCTGTGAGTGAAACACTGTATACCACAGCTGACCTGTGTTAAACATGCTACTTCATGAATGAGAATGTAAATAAATGTAGACACAATATTGTCCTGCGTTACTGCGTGTTTAAACAGAAACATTACAATTCGAATAAAAAAAATCAGAGCACAACGGCTTTGTTCGATGATGCACCTTGGTCAATTTTATTATTTCATGACAGTGTGCTTTTTTTTGTTTTTGTTCACCTGTTTTGTTTTGTTATTTTGTTTGTTTGTTTTATCTGTACCATATGAAGCAATACTTGTACATGGTCATTTATTTTGTATTTTCCAGCTTATGTAAGTGTGATTCATCTATGAGTCATATGAATATCTCACTTTCTTTCTCATACTCTCTGTCTCTCTCTCTCTCTCTCTCTCTCTCTCTCTCTCTCTCTCTCTCTCTCTCAGGTATCAATACCCTACAATGGATCAGCTGGCCGAGATGTTGCCCTCAGTCCTGTCCCACTTAAAGTGAGTCTCCTAAACTGTCCATAGTGCAGAAGCACATGAAAACAGCAGGAAATGAATGATGATTAGTTTTCATTTATCTTTTAACATTTCTTTCTTCCTTGTTTGTCCTCTATATTAAACCTTCTGTAGGATCAATAGCGTGATTGGCATTGGTGTTGGTGCTGGAGCCTACATTCTCACCAGACTGGCAGTAAGTGAGCTCTGTTACTTGATAATGAGCATCAACTATGTTAATCAGAATAACGGGGTGCTCACTTACACAAACCAAAAGTCTCAGTGACAGAAGCTTTCACCAAACAGACAGTATAATCTTTTATTAATTCTATAAAAGAGGTATCTCCCCGGCCAAGAAAGATGTGACCCCCCCCTTTATTTTATACCGTACAATTAATAGAGCATGTAGTTCAGATCGAATATTGTAGGAACTTTGAAATGTGAGTGACACTCAGACACTTATGAAAAATACGGCGTTTAATGAACGAGACAGAACACAACATAGAACTAATTACACAAACATACAAAATGAAATAAAGAAAATAAAAATGAAAATAAAAATAAACAAAAAAGTAAAAAATAGGAAAAGGAGTAAGAGAAGGGAAAGAAGGGAAGAAAGAAAGCAAGAAAAGGAATGGCAAGCTTAATCTTCAAAATTAACCACAACCTAAACAAGAATCATCAAAGAATTCAAATTCACCTTAAAATGAACGGGCTCAAACTTAAACACTTATTTAAATTGGTTGGTAAAACGGTTACTTGCATTGACTTGTTGCACAAGAGTCTGGATGCGGTAGACAAAGAAATCTTTGAAGAGTCGGTTAGGAGGGAGTCAGATGTTCTTCCAGGTTCTCCTGAAGATCAAAGCAGTTGTTGTTCTTGAAAGTAAAGCTTGCCGGAAGATCTCAAAGGGGGAGAGAGTCGTTTCTAAGCTGTTCCGAGCACCTGACCCTCCAGGCCTTCGGGTCCGAGCCTTTCCCGCGAGCGAGCAAGCTTAGCTTAGCCTGACTTGACTATTGATTAGTTGGGTTCAGGATATTTTAGAGGTCCCGAACCCCACCCCTCTTTGGGGGAATGGCCAATGCTATGGCCTGAAATTTTGAAGGGAGAAACTTCCTTTGTTCATGTGTTTGTGGGCATGGTTTCTGGGTTATACTTGCTTTGGAGAACTTAAGGTTTTATCCAAAGTGTATTAAGACAGTATGGTGCATTTCATGATCAGATAAAATGCACTATTGTTTGCAAAATAAGGAACAGATAATTTTGTGATCATTTTTATATTAAACATGAAAAGCAATGACAGCATTAAAACCGAGGTACTTTAACATACTATTAACATACCAGTATTTAAGGTATAACTTATGTTAGTACAATGTTATATTCTGTGTGTGTGTGTATGTGTGTGTGTGTGTGTGTGTGTGTGTGTGTGTGTGTGTGTGTCACAAACAGGCGTACTGCGGCCGAGTTTCGAGAGTGAATTTTTTTATGGTTTGAGGGTCCCTGTGAAGTCAACCAGAGAGGCCAGGGGGTTATCTGGCTTTCGGGGTGGTGTGTGTGTGTGTGTGTGTGTGTGTGTAAGGTATAGAGACTTGTGTGTGTATGTGTGGCTTGTGTTATCAGTTGAATGCTGCTTTGAAGTCAGCTGGAGAGGTCAGGGTTTGTCCTGCTTCGTGTCTTCCGGGGTGGGTGTAAGCCGTGGTGCTCATCCTTTGATTAAAATGCAGATGTCAAGGGTTAAAAGGAATGCCTGGGATATGAAATCTAAATGACCTGTGCCAGACGTTACAAAATGAATAATACGTGAATAATACATTTTTATGTAATTAATTTAACTTTCGAGTAGGGCTGGGACGATTCACTAATCTGGCGATTCAATACTATCCCGATACTTTTGTGCCGATTCAATACATATTGCGATTCTGTAGCTATTGCGATTCATTGTTTAAATTGTGATTTTTGTTTGCTTAATAAAGATTAGACAATGGCAAATACTTGATCATACCCTTAAAGAGACTGTATATGAGTTATATTAACAAAAACAATGCATCACATCTTTCTGAATTTTTATTTCAGGAGCATACACATACATAGTGCATAAAGAACCTTGAACCATAAAACTTTCAAGTACCAAAAACTTGAATATAATATTATTAAAATGTGCAACAAAATAACTAAAAACGATAAATAAAATAAAAGTGCTGTTAAACTGTTCCAATAAATAACGATAAATAAAAAAGCTCCTGAACAATTTATTTAAAATTAAACTTCATTTATTTAATATAATGCAAATAAATGTGCTTTAAACTTAACTAATGCTTGGGAATGTTAAGATTCTTCTGCCAAAACAAGAGCTGGTCAACATGCTCTGTGGTGAGGCTGCTTCTCTGTGTAGTCACAATGTCCCCAGCGGTAGAGAAAACCTGTTCTGCAGAGTCCCTGGTACACATAAGTATTGCTTAGCTATCTTTGCAAGTAGAGGATACTCATGTTGATGTTCTTTTCACCAACCCAATGGGCATTCAGACAGTGGCAGACAATCAGCAGTTCTGTACTTTTGCATTTTTTGTATAGATCATATTTCGAAAACCTGCATTTTCCACAACACTATAAGGTCGAATGTCTTTGCAGATAAAAAGAGTAATCGACTCTGTGATGCTTTTGCCTGCTCTGAAGTGCATGGTAATTTACTCAATGTCACATCCAGAGTTTGTTGAGATGCTGCAGGTTTTTTGGTTGTATTGCCACAATATGCTATCACTGTATGGCAGAGTTTGCATACCTTTTTTAGTCATGTCCAGCGCAGCTCTTCCTGGAAGTGTGTAAAATCCAAAGTGTTTCCACATTTGTGATTTAAAACGTGAAGGTGCAGAAACAATTCTCAAAGAGGTTTGCTCCCCTGCCTCTGCCATGGTTTTGCTTTCTCGCGCCAGCTTAAAACGGATACGACATCATCTAATACAAACAACAACAAAATACGTTTGTCCCTCTGTTGGAATAAAAGCGGTAACGTCTTCCCACCACCTCTCTGGAAAAGTAAAATAATTATATATATATCTCGATTCTGAGGTAAACAAATCGATCTCAAAATCGTTTTAAAAAGAATCGTGATAGTTTGGTGAATCAATTTTTTCTTCCACCCCTACTTTCGAGCCACTCGCGGCTTCTCGCAAACTATCAGATTATTTTCACAAGCTACTCTTTAGTCCGGTTCCAAATGAAAAGTCACCAACTATCGAGGTTGCGAGCGTCAAGATCGCAAGTATCGAAGTTTCACTGTAGTGTGTAGAGATTGTGAAAGTGTTTGCAATGTATGAATAATAAATAGGAAAATAATATAATATGCATTGCAGTTTTATGTTAACATATGGCACCTGAATATTTATATATCGTGCATGCGTTTTATCATCGGTACCAAACAAGTGAGTTAAGCTTCACAAAGTAGATCGCCTGGAGCTTCAGATGAAGGTAAAATATATATACAGCTCATAATTATAACAGTTTGATTTTTAAGGGTCAGCGAAAAGCACTCAATCCTATCACTAGCATCAGTTACTCAAGTCTGCAGCACTTTTGTAGCACAGCACACCAGGAAATGGTGACAGGAAATATAAAATGCATCAAAATAGTAACATACAGTTAATATGAAAAAAGAAAAATGTAAACAGATAGAAAAAACAAACAAATCAGATCTAACTAAAAGCAGAAAATCAGAAATAGGGCAGATTATAGATAAGAGTGAGAGGAAAATCGGTTTTAAGGAACAAATTAAATATAGAAACTGATGGAGAGAGATACTAAACATGGTCATGCTGACACTTTTCCCCTTCTTACATGGCTACACACAACTCGAGTATCATCGAGTCACTTTACCTCCCCAAGTCTCATCCTTCCAGCAGAACATAATGAATCTGTATGAAATTGAAGAGGATTTGTTCAGATTAACAGCTCAGAGCTCTGTGCACAGCCTCCAGTAGGCTCCTTTTACCAGCGTTTTGATACCAACTCCAGACTATAACAATAGGGCTTATAATTAGACTTTGTATTAATGTGACATTCTTTTCCTAATGTTTTTTAGGTGTGTGTGTGTGTGTCTGTGTATACATTGAAGAAACTACAATTGTACTCTTAACCGAATTGCCAGGGTGAGATCTGAATGTGCATTGGGTGAAAGAGAGTTAATGTTGGAAGTTAATTATAGTTCTGCCATATTCACACATGGAGGTGTTGACATATAAAGCAGAGTAAAGTGAAGCTTTCTTTCTCACACACTGTCTTTTTCCATGGGCTGTAGCATGCATCCATTATGAGTTTCATAACAGAACCACTTGCATCCTGAGCGACCGATCTCTCTTTGATGTAGGTCATGTGTCTGATCGCCACTGAGCTTAAATTCATGTTTAAAACCAAATGTGTGAGCAGCTCAGTTGCACGGATGAGAATAAGGTGAAGGTGTGAGCATCTAAGGATATGCTGAATTCATATGAGTGGGTGGTTTAAGATAAAATGTGTTACCTGGATGTCAGTGTCATCTCACGAAAAAACTCTTCACAGTACACCACTTTCTTCCCAATACCTTGACCCTTTATTGAGAACGTATTATATGAATCCAGAGGATTATCAGTATTTAATTTGCCTTCATATATTTTTCCACATCTGTTTTTTACATTCCTAAACCACGATAGGGATAAAGTGTCAAATCAGACCAAAGTTTTATTTTCTGATTCCTTCTTTTTCTTGTCCTTTAGCTAAATCACCCAACACTGGTTGAGGGTTTGGTTCTTATTAATGTGGACCCCTGTGCAAAAGGATGGATGGACTGGGCTGCTTCAAAGGTAAGCATGTAGTATATAAAATGGTTGTCATGCTTGTCTGCTGTTTACAGAACGCCTTTGTTTGTTTGTTTGTCATAGAACCAATTTTTATGTAAAACAGGTATTTAATTAAACATAATTAAATTGGTACATTAGGGATGTGCACTAAACCTTTTAAGAAGATTTAGTAGCAGGTTTGTACATCCAAATTCTGTTGGTGATTGCCAGTCAAACCTTTTTTGCAAACAAATGATTTGAACAACATGTACATTCCGTCACGAGGAGCGGTGGTAGAACATGGTATAAAACATTTAGCTGTGTGTTTCTCTCTGTCTGCATGTGCCTGTTTTAGTTGACGGGATGGACCAGCAACCTGGTAGACATAGTGATGAGCCATCATTTCAGCACAGTAAGTCTCACTACACACCGCCTAGCCTTCACAACATACAGAACATTTTCACTTATTCTTGTACGTAATTGTGGAGTTTTGTACGTAGTGAGACTTGACCAAAAAAAAACTGGGTGGACTAGAGAGCAAAAATAATTTCAGGATGTTTGTTCAATAACAGGATGAGCTGACAGAAAACCAGGAGATCATTCAGACATATCGTCTGCACATCGCTCAGGACATGAACCAGGACAACCTGGCACTGTTCTGTAACTCTTACAACAGGTACTGAACCGATCTTTAAGGACCGTTGTAACTCGCATGTCTGGTCATTGTGGGAGCTTAAGCTTCCCCTCACATCCCAACTGACCAGACACGGGTGTAAAGAGTGCGCCAATACTGACGTTTCTTTCCATCATATAGCCGTCGAGATCTGGAAATTGAAAGGCCAATCGTGGGGCTTAATGAGGAAACCGTCAACACTCTGAAGTAAGTATGAACTTGGTATAATGAGATTTTTTTGACAGCAGGCCATAATATACAATTGTGAACAAGTCAAACCATATTTTTTTTAATAGCTCGCATAATAATTGTGATCTTAAATTTCCTGCTTTTCTTTACAGGTGTCCTGCATTGCTAGTTGTGGGTGATACATCGCCAGCTGTGGAGGCAGTTGTGAGTGTTAGATTTCATTATTCAGTGTACAGTATTACAGAATTCGTATTTCAAACAACAAACAGAGCCATCTATTTCTTTTTAATTCTCCATTTAATATTCTGTAACTGTAGTGTGCATTAACACAGTGCATATGTGCATAATGTACTGTACATGTGTGCATGTGGTAGAAGATAAACAGACATCATTACAGTTAATCGAATGAAATCGAAATACGTACATTTTCTACTTGTCCAGGCTTTCTGTCTGCAAAGAATACACTGATTGAAGATCTAGTTTAACCATAAGCATTAATACTGAGTTGGTTTCCCCTTTACTTCCATAAGAGCTTTTAGCAGCTGATGCCAAGAAGGACTAGTGAACACTGTGTGCTTAATCTATGTCTTATAGAATCTCACTTTGTGCACGTGGGCATTGTTAATCTGAAATACTTGTGCCCTTTAGTTGCAATGAAAAGAAACAGAAATTCAAGAATCTTGAAATTCTTGACACTTTTGGGGGTAACCTGATTTGCGTTTATTTCTGGCTGAAAGACGACATGCAAAAAAAACATGTGAAAAGGAAACAAAAAAGTTTCAGTTCAGCTGTGTATGTAGTTTGCAGAACTATGTGGTGTGTGTGTGTGTGTGTATATATTTACAGTATTTTACAAAAGTGAGTTCAAAAACCATTTTAGTAGATTTTTTCAAGGGACAATACGGCAGTATAGATTTCCTGTCTCTTGAAATTCCGTCGAAACTCAACATACAGCCATTATTGTCAAAAAAGCCGACAACAAAAGTGAGTACACATTAACAGCTGTTCATCCTTTAAACATGCAAAGCCACAGGTCCTATTCATCATGTACATATTTTTGTCTTCTTGACAGGACCATACAATTGTGTTGTATCTTGTATTAGAGCAGTTAGAATTGGGTGCTTTGAGTACAATTCTCTCATACTGGTCACTGGATGTTCATCATGGTACCTAGTGGCAAAGAACTCTGAGGATTTGAGAATTAGAATTGTTGCTCTCCACAAATATGCCGAGGCTATAAGAAGATCGGTAACACCCTGAAACTGAGTTACAGTACAGTGGTCAGGGTCATACAGAGGTTTTCAAAGACGTGTTCCACTCGAACAGTCCTCGTTCTGTGCGTCAGGTGCAGTAGCTGCTACAAAAAACAGATGCAAGAGTGCTGCCAGCATTGCTTTAAAGCAGGGGTCACCAACATGGTCACCGCCCGCAAGGACCACATGAGTCGCCTGTGGGCCTTTTCTAAAAATAGCTCACCATAGCAGCACTTACCAGTGAGCTGCATCCAAATTTTTTGTTGCTATTTTTTTTTAAATCACACTTGCATTGGTGTGAATTTGAAAATGACAATATTAAAATATAGATAACTAGATATAGATGAATATCATTAATTAATAATAATAACATAATTAAAGGTAAAATGAGCAAATTTGTTATTTCGTGTGTTATTAATAGTGTGTTATTTTGACTTGTGTGTATCAAACTGGTAGCTCTTCACATAAATCGTTACCCAAGAAGTAGCTCTGTTTCAAAAGGTTGGTGACCCTTGCTTTAGAGGTTGCAGAAACGGAAGATCTGCTTGTCAGTGTTAAGACCATACGCCGCACACTACAACAATTCGGTTAGCATGGCCGTCGTCCCAGAAGGAAGCCTCTTCTGAAGCTGGCTCACAAGAAAGCCTACAAACAGTTTGCTGGAGACAATCTGTCCAATAGCATGAATTACTAGACCCATGTCCTGTGTTCCCTGAGGGAAACATGGATTTCAACATGTTCTGTGACATTCTGAAGCAGAACACGATGCACCGCCTCCAGAAATTGGGCCGAATGGCAGTTTTCTGACATGATAACGACCCCAAACGCACAGCCAAGACGACAACTGCATTGCTGAGGAAGCTGAAGGTGATGAAGTAGCCAAGTATGCTTACAGACCTAGACCCTATTGAGCACCTGTGAGGCATCCTTAAGCAGAAGGTGGAGAAGCACTTTTTGATGTCATTATGGAGGAGTCGAAGAGGATTCCAGCAACAACCCTTGCAGCCCTGTTGAATTCCATGCCAAGGAGGATTAGGGCAGTGCTACCCAACAATGGTGCTCACACAAAATATTGACACTTTGAACACAGTTTTGACATGTTTACTTTTGTTGTCAATTATTTAGACAACAATGGCTGTATGTTGAGTAATTTTTGGGGGATGGTAAATCTGTACTGCTATACAAGCTGCACATTGACTTCCACAACCATGTGAGGGGGTTTCCCCCAGGCCACTGTGCATATAGCTTAGAGCATATTGTGTTGATACACAATTGGTCACATTGGTCTGCGAGTGTCTTTTTATCTCTTTTGCTGATCTGCCGGTAATAAAGCTGTATTTCTGTTCAGGTTGAATGTAACTCGAGGTTAAACCCTACAAAGACCACCTTTCTGAAGGCAAGACAAGACATTTAAAATGGAAAAACATTTTTTATCATGCATCTTTTAGGGAATACGGTTTTGATTTTAAACTTACATATTCCCTTATGATTTCAGATGGCAGATTGTGGTGGGCTTCCCCAAGTTGTACAAGTAAGCTTTCGTAAAAGGGGAAAAAGTAGTTTTACAGTTTCCACACTGTATATTTATATCTGACCTGCAATAAAGGACATCATTTGTAATGCACGATTGTTTTTGTATAATTTTTTTTTTTCTTTTTTCCAGCCTGGTAAACTTGCCGAGGCCTTCAAGTACTTTGTCCAGGGCATGGGTTACAGTAAGTACATTTTCTATTTTTATTTATTTATTTATTTTATTTATTTATTTTTTTCCCCTTCAGTAGACATCTTGTCTTTAATGTCACACAGCTGTATTGCTTTTCCATATTTTAGTCTGACCTAAGCTGTAACTTTGTGTTTAAAATGTCTCTGATGTGCATTTTGTCTCTTTAAACATCGTCACTTGAAAAAGTCACTGTCAGAAAGTTTTGTGTGGAAACAGTCATCTCAGCAACCCCTGTTCCACCCACGCAACACTACCACACACACACACATGCACATACAGGCATAAACCCATAAATATGTGTTTGCTGGCTTGTTTGATTGTGGTAATTAATATATCTTACTGGCTATGTTACTAATAAGCAATGCTTTTTGTGTACATCAAAAGAGTAAAGGAAATTACAGCATTACAGGGCTGTATAAGAAGTTCCCAGTCTACCTTTTATTACACCAAAACATAAATATAGTGCATAAATTTGAATATTTTCACCCTTCAGTGCATAATGCTGATTTTGCTGAAGTGGCATAATTTGAGCTACAATGCCCACCTCAGAGTTTAAGACCGAGCCAGACTACCTTTCCTAGCACCAAACTCAAAATATGACTTTGTTTCCTGTGTGGCTATGCAGTGATGCGAGCTTCAGGGTGTAAGTAAAGCAGATTTACTGAAAGTATGCTGTGTTGCATGGCCTGTGTGGACTGCTCCCCTGCCCCTCAACTCTTTCTCTGCAGATGTGTGTGTGCATGGTGCCCTGTGATGGACTGGCATTCCATCCAGGGTCAATTTCCACCTTGAGCCCAGTTTTCCAGGGATAGATTGTTAATCCACTGTGGTTCAAACCAAGTGTTAAAGTTTTTAAAGCGATTAGTGTAGATGCATGAATGAATTGAATGAATGGTGCACATCCATTTAATACAAGTTTGCTTTAATAAAATACATTTGAGGATTTGATTGACTGCAATATAGAAGCAGCGGACAAAAAAACACTTGCTAAGAAGGTCAACGTAGAATAACCAGTCTGATTTATGCTCACTGAAATTTTACAACCCAGCAACAATTGTGGTGAGCAGAGAAACATCTCGGAATGCAGATGAAAAGTTGAGGTGGCTAGCCTACAAGTACAGAAGACCACATCAAGTTTCACTTTTGTCGGCCATAAGCAGAAGTCTGCAGTGAGCATTGTTTAATTCATACAATTCAGCACTGTTTAATTTGCCTTGAACAGTGCTGGTGGAGGTAGTGTACATTCGGGCCCATTAAATCCAATAATTCATGCCACAGTCTATTCGAGTATTGTTGCTGACCATGTGTATCTTTTCATAGCCATAAATGTACTTAAAACTGGTTACCTGGACATGACTATGATTTTCAGGAATTGATAATATTTTGTGAAATCCCATGAAGAATTGAGGCTATTATGAGTGCAAAGGGAGACCACAGCTATATAAGTATAGTGTTCCTAATAAGGTATTTAGTGAATCAGAGGGGACGAATGAAGGCCTCATAAATGTATCCATTGAACTAACAATTTAATACAGTCTAGTTTTGATTGAATAGAAAAGACAAATTGATTAGTGTTGACAAATCCTATTATAGACAATATGTTTTAACGGCCAAGTGTTCACTCAATTGGGAATTGAAAAGGATTTTGGTCAAAAACATTTGAAGTCAGAAGCTGTGTGTTTAAAATTCAGCTTAGATTATCGAAAGGAAAAACAAGTCTCCAGATAACATTGTTTTAATGAATTTTAGTTCTGTTTTCATTACTGAGAGGATGATCGACTGTGGGGCTGCGCAACACAGTTACCTTCCAAATGTTCCTTATTCAATGTGACGTAATTAGTCATCTGTCTTCTGACCTTCAGTCCTGGCCTCATGCCATAGCACCCCCCTGTCAGTGTATGAACACGCACACCTGACTTCTCAGAATGTAAGAATGCACACTATTGTAGTCATAGCATTGTGTAGTTACTAAGTGGGTTTTGTGGGGACTTTTTTGTGTGTTTGCTGCTGGTGTGGAAAAGAACCCAGCTTGCCTTTATATGTTCATGAATAGATGAGTGTGTGCATTTTTGGTAAGTTCCTTTTTTATGAATAAATCAGATAAGGGTCTAGTGAACACTATTTATTTACCTGGTGGTGATGTTTGTAAATGTTTTTTGGTGAATACCACTGCACATGAGTTCTTAAGTGTGTTCAGCTGCACAAAAAGGCTAATATTTTTTAGTCATTTTAGGGTTAGGGCTTTATTGTGGCCTACAACTAAATGGACTTTGTATATCTAATGGTGAATCTGAGTGTGCAGAGGTAGTTGTTGCTTTTTTTTAATCAGTTTTGGGTTCTTTTGTGGAAGCCTTGTTTTTAACCTCAACCACAGTGTTAGGCTTGGACTAACTGGCATTTCATAGCTAACTGAAGCTTTTGTGTGGTTGGTATCGGTCCACTTAAGAAATAGTCTTTAAAAGGGTTTTTACTAAAAGTTTGAAAGAGATACTAGTTACATTATAATAAAAACATTATAATAAACATTATAATGAAAAAAAAACTAGCTTGACATTAGGAATTTGATCTCATAATGATCTATAACTTAATGGCTGTGTCATTAGAGCAGGTTTTATTTTTTATTATTTTTATGTATTTTTTATACATTGGCCTTTCTCTGGCTATATCAGCATAGTGAATTCTGGGGCGGTGGGAGCCACATCTACGAAGAACATATGCTGCTTTTAACACGTTGTTGGCGAGTTAAATAAGTGAGTTTAAAGCTTTTATTTCATTCAGTGCATTAGGGTGAAGGTCCCACAAGTGAGCCACTCATGAGTAGTTTGCTGCTACTGTTTTTATATATATATATATATATATATATATATATATATATATATATATATATATATATATATATATATATATATATACACACACTAATTTTACAATAAAATCATAAAAAAATATAAGATTGGTGCTTGACCTTTTTCATTTTTACCTGATGCTAGAAAATCTGTGGATATATTTTGTATATATGAAATAATTAATAGACGCTTCTCTCGTTGTTTGGTTTTCTAGTACTTTCACAGACAGAAAGAACTTAATAGAGATACATTTGCAATGATTAGCAGTAGAAATCATTTGTGTGGATAAGTCTGGATAAACCAAGTTGTAACAAAAAAAGTGTGAAGAAAATGTATATTACATTATTTAACTATATTCGATAATTGTCTATATTACACTGTTCAGAGTTTGATTTATAGGAATAGAGGTAATGATGCTCAGGGTCAGTGAGATGTAGGCTTGGACTAAAGTAAGTTGTGATTAATGCTGGTTCCTTGAGTATGAAGAACATAAATATAGCCTTTTCTAGCAGAGTTGGTTTCTCTATTGACAGAGAAGGTTTTACCGCTTTTTCCCATGATCCTCTTGTTAATCTGTCTTATCTTTTTCTTCAGTCTTTTTTTTAAAGTTTTACTAGTAACATCTTTGTTTTCCTCGTCTCTCTTCCTTTCTCCTCTTCCTCTTTGACCCCTCCGTCAAACGTGAACAGTCCCCCATGTGCTCCTCAGCCATCTGAACAGCGAAGCAGGTACCAGGAGTTTAGACAACACTTTAGGATGCACTTCCACTGTCTTGTCCTCTTGTTTGTCTGTTTATTCAGCATTTCTATCTCTTTCACTCTTTCTCAGCTCTTGCCATTTAGCCAGTCCCCTGACATTCAGTTCTGTGTTTCTCATTGTCTCTGCATCATGGTGTTAGTAGCATGATCTGTGGTCATTGCTCCAATATGCTGTCTTTCTTGATGTTGAGAGGGTGTGCATGTGTATGTGCACACCCTGGAGACAGGTTATCAAAGGTAATATTATTAATTTGATTTTTGTTTTGCTTTTTTTCCTCCTTCTAATGCAACTTTTTTTTTTTTTTTTTTTTTTTTTTTTTTTTTTTTACATTAGCCTGAGATCTTTTGCATGCAGCATCTCTACATGGAATCCCTGCATTTCTACATGCAATTTCCCAATATTCATTTTTCAGTCACAGTAAAAATGAATTGGAACTCAGTTATGACTGGAATTTTTCTTCTTTCATATGAGAATAATGATTTAGCAGTGGCTAAAACTTTGACATGTTGATTTTATGGCCACAGGCAGGAAGACACAAGGCTTATTTGCATAATTTGAGGAGTTTGACCATTTGGCTTTAATTTCTGCTTAAATTTACTACACCCACATTCTCACCCTTTTTAATACAAATATCTTTTTTTAATTGTACCAAATTAGTCTTATTAGTCTATTAAGCAACAAGCTTCAAGATGAGTATCTGTTTATAATAAGCAGAGAGTTAATAAAGATCAACACTTAAGTCTTGTGTACTTCCTGGTTTGGCCAAATCAGACAGCCAGAAACAAGTGTGCACTGTATTAAAATCTCAGCAGTGTGTAAGTCTACTGAGTGCTGCTGAACTGGGACCATTACCTATTATATAAAGAATCCCCGGTAAGGTTACTCATTATTCTCCCCTGATACTGGAGCACTATGTCTCATAAACGGAAAGTCACAAGTGCAGTATTGTGCTTCTTTTCCAGAACCAACAATACGTCACAGTAATGCAATAAAAAAAAATGTCTTTATTCATATATCTTTTTCTCCTTATCTCTTTGTCTCCCAGTGCCCACTGCCGGCATGACGCGCTTGGCACGCTCTCGTACCCACTCAGCGTCCAGCATGAACTCCGTGGAAGGTGCACGTAGCCGCACTCACAATAACTCTCAGCAGGAGGGTGCTGCTGCCAGCCCAGGTCACGAGAACCATGCCAGACCACAAACTATGGAGGTGTCCTGCTAAATCTGTTAAATCTGCTTTTAATTGTTCTTATTACACCACATTCTCTCACATATTTCATCATTCATAATTTTAAAACCAGGCTTCTGGTATAATGAAACAATGCAATTTATGACTACTGAAATGAATTCACACTCTGTATACACCTGTTGTTTTTTTTATTTTTTTTATTTAAGTCTTAATCAGTTCCTGATATGCAAGGAAGACTGATGTCTCTTTGGATAGAAGTGGTCATGTTCAGAAGGCACTTGTTCCTGAGAAGAATACATCTCCCTATCTCATTTTCAAATTATAGTGAAGACCAAACCACATTTCGCATCCCTCCCTACATCTGCTCGTTCCATCTGGTTATCACCCCCACACCACTGACTTGTTTTTTTTTTTTTTTGTTATTCTGTTCACAGCAGCTTTGTATTCTTCTGTCAATATTCTGTGCTTTGTGAAAAAATCAGTCTCTAGAATGCAGACTAGTTGTTTAACTTGTTTTTCTGTACATTCTCGCACAAAAAAAAATCTACTGATAAGCATGTCCGTTTTAATGTAACTAAATGGAAGTGTATATTGGAAATTGTTTTTCTGTTCAGATTTCTGAAAATACTGTAGACATAAACAACCCTTGGGGTAACTTTGCACTCTAGCAGAAATGTACTGATATATTTAGACCAGAACCCAAATTTTTCTGGCAGAGCTGCATTGTAGTAAACCGAGTTCTCGGTAGAACCCATTTAGAAACTCGGACATGGCCAGAACAGCTAACTTTACATACACAGTTTTCTCTGTAGCCTCTTCAGAGAGGAAAACAGAGACATGGTCACGTATTAGAATCTCACAGTAGTTATAGAATTTTCAATCATTTAAACTCCCTGCAAACACAAATACTGACAAAGGGGTTTGGTTTGAACGTACTCCACAACTCCTGTACAATGGATAGATGTTCCAGTTTACTTGAACTGTACTGAATACTTCCTCTATTAGATTTTGTAGCTATATTATTATGACTATTAATATAAATACTATTGCTATAATCCTTGGATGTGTATTCATTATCGCTCTATGATTGTACCGCCTTGAGTGAGCTTGCGACATCAAGCTTTGTCCTCCAATCATACAGGGGGCGCTGTACTTCTGCTGAGTGTGGTGATTTGTACTAATTAATAAAGTTAACGGTTCTACATAAAACTATTGTCATGATTTTTCTGTCAAAACATTACTGAACATCTTTCTCCTTGTGTGTTTTCTTAAACAGCCTACACTAACCACTGTATCAGCAAATGTAGAGGCGTAGCGGTCGAAATTCCAACGTAATTTTAGAAAGATTGGCCAATCCTTTTCATTCCTGCCAAATTTTTGCCCAATCCCACCTGCTTCTGCAGAAACTTGGATTTCTCCCAACGACGCTTTCAGAAAGGTTGATCAACCTTGCCCACTCCTGCAGAAACGCTCGCGAAGGGATTACGCTCTGTAATTGTGGACCGATCCAAAATGCAGAAGTTTTGACTACTTTCAACCATTGCTACAAAAACTTGACCACTCCTTCATTCTTCCTCAAAAGGCTTGACCAATATGTTGCCTATTTGAACAGGTTTGATTGATCTCAACTACTTCTTTAAAAATGAAAAAAAAAAAAACAGAAACCAATGCCAACTGCTTTCTCAGGAAGTTGACCAGTTTACCCACTCTCACCGAGTGCTTGTGCAATGCAGCTGCACGAAATTAAAAAGCTTCCTCCTAATGACTTTTTTTCAAACCATCCCACGCACTATTCCAGGAAATTTGGCAAATTTTCCCCTCTCCGTAAAAGCATTTAACCAATTCTGATCACTTTCAGAATTTGGTTACATTTTTCTTTTCAATTGACCAAACAAAAAATTTGACCAATCCTTATATTTTTCAATTGAAAGATTAACCAATCCTGCCTATTACTTCAGAAAATTTGACCAATTAATATAACCCCCACAGAAATCTTTACCAATCACTCACACTGCTATGAAGTTGGACTTATCCAGCTCTTTCCAGAAGAAAGAATGTGTAATTATCATTACTCCTGTGGGAAATTCACTAATCCCAAATACACCTACAGGCTTTTTTTTGCACTTGTATTTGTAATCAGTATGTGTATTTAGAATATGGTTTGGACATGTGCAGAGGAGGGACATGGGGTATATCGGTAGGAGAATGCTGAGGATGGACCCACCAGGAAGGAGGAAGACTAAGGAGGAGGTTTATGGATGTGGTGAGGGAAGACATGCAGGTAGTTGGGTTGAAAGAGGCAGATGAAGAGGACGGGGGTATGGAGACGGATGATCTGCTGTGGCGACCCCAAATGGGAGCAGCCAAAAGAAGAAGAAGAATAGTAGTAGAATATGAAATAAACCCAACTTTATATTTTCATTTAACTACAAATGTTCGCAATCTTTTGTTTCATCTTGTGCTTTGGGTTGTTCTCTTGTGAGATGGAGGATGGACGGCAACAAAAATATCTTCTAGAGGTAAGATCTCATCACTGTATGATTAAGGTGTTGGTGTTTGTTTGCTTGTGCTTGTTACTCTACCCCTTACCCCAGATTTTGGCAGAATGCAGGGCATTGGCACATGCAGGGAAAAATCCATGCAGCTGTTTTAATGCTACTGTGCTGCTAGCAGAGGTGGGAAGTATTGAAGTATTAATACTTCGTTACTGTACTTAAGTAGATTTTTTTGGTATCAGTACTTATTTTTTAGACAACTTTTTACTTTTACTCATTACATTTTTACACAAATATCTGTACTTTCTACTTCTTACATTTTCAAAACAGACCTGCTACTTTAGTTTTAATCCATTTATTTGGTGAAATATATTTTTTATTTTCACTGCGTGCCAATTTCAGCCGAACAACCGATTTCCTTTCATTGCGTGTCTTTTTTAATCCACTGATGTATAAAGTCCTGTCTCTCACTCACCACAGATGTAGACTAGTTTATGGAGCTAAGCATCAGCAAGCAAAAGGCAGTAAGAAGTTTAGGGTTAATGTGGATGAGACAGAGGGAGTCAGTATATATATTTATATATATATATATATTACAGTGAGGAAAATAAGTATTTGAACACCCTGCTATTTTGCAAGTTCTCCCACTTAGAAATCATGGAGGGGTCTGAAATTGTCATCGTAGGTGCATGTCCACTGTGAGAGACATAATCTAAAAAAAAAAAAATCCAGAAATCACAATATATGATTTTTTTTAACTATTTATTTGTATGATACAGCTGCAAATAAGTATTTGAACACCTGAGAAAGTCAATGTTAATATTTGGTACAGTAGCATTTGTTTGCAATGACAGAGGTCAAACGTTCCCTGCAGTTTTTCACCAGGTTTGCACACACTGCAGGAGGGATTTTGGCCCACTCCTCCACACAGATCTTCTCTCGATCAGTCAGGTTTCTGGCCTGTCGCTGAGAAACACAAAGTTTGAGCTCCCTCCAAAGATTCTCTATTGGGTTTAGGTCTGGAGACTGGCTAGGCCACGCCAGAACCTTGATATGCTTCTTACAGAGCCACTCCTTGTTTATCCTGGCTGTGTGCTTCGGGTCATTGACATGTTGGAAGACCCAGCCTCGACCCATCTTCAATGCTCTAACTGAGGGAAGGAGGTTGTTCCCCAAAATCTCGCAATACATGGCCCCGGTCATCCTCTCCTTAATACAGTGCAGTCGCCCTGTCCCATGTGCAGAAAAACACCCCCAAAGCATGATGCTACCACCCCCATGCTTCACAGTAGGGATGGTGTTCTTGGGATGGTACTCATCATTCTTCTTCCTCCAAACACGTTTAGTGGAATTATGACCCAAAAGTTCTATTTTGGTCTCCTCTGACCACATGACTTTCTCCCATGACTCCTCTGGATCATCCAAATGGTCATTGGCAAACGTAAGACGTGCCTGGACATGTGCTGGTTTAAGCAGGGGAACATACCGTGCCATGCATGATTTCAAACCATGACGTCTTAGTGTATTACCAACAGTAACCTTGGAAACGGTGGTCCCAGCTCTTTTCAGGTTATTGACCAGCTCCTCCCGTGTAGTTCTGGGCTGATTTCTCACCTTCCTTAGGATCATTGAGACCCCACGAGGTGAGATCTTGCATGGAGCCCCAGTCCGAGGGAGATTGACAGTCATGTTTAGCTTCTTCCATTCTCTTATGATTGCTCCATCAGTGGACCTTTTTTTCACCAAGCTGCTTGGCAATTTCCCTGTAGCCCTTTCCAGCCTTGTGGAGGTGTACAATTTTGTCTCTAGTGTCTTTGGACAGCTCTTTGGTCTTGGCCATGTTAGTAGTTGGATTCTTACTGATTGTATGGGGTGGACAGGTGTCTTTATGCAGCTAACGACCTCAAACAGGTGCATCTAATTTAGGATAATAAATGTAGTGGAGGTGGACATTTTAAAGTCAGACTAACAGGTCTTTGAGGGTCAGAATTCTAGCTGATAGACAGGTGTTTAAAATACTTATTTGCAGCTGTATCATACAAATAAATAGTGTAAAATTCATATATTGTGATTTCTGGATTTTTTTTTAGATTATGTCTCTCACAGTGGACATGCACCTACGATGACAATTTCAGACCCTCCATGATTTCTAAGTGGGAGAACTTGCAAAATAGCAGGGTGTTTAAATACTTATTTTCCTCACTATATATATATATATATATATATATATATATATATATATATATATATATATATATATATATATATATATGTATATATATATGTATATATATATGTATATATATATATATATATATATATATATATATATATATATATATAAATAAATAAACTTCAAATAAAAATATCTTTAATCAGTAAACTTTTGTTTTATTTCTGCGCCAAGTCTCAAATCAAACACCAAAATCCGCCATGATTCACACAATTAACTCTCTTGTTTTGTGGGGTTTTCCCTCATAATGGTGACACAAACTTAAATTACTGTCTTTATTGATCATACAGATAAAAACAATACATCATTCAAATCTGTAAAATGTCTATAATTTTCTATATATAAGCTTCCTGACTTGACTTGAAGAGGTGCAGTCTCTCCGGTATCACCTCATTAACTGTCCGTGTGGAAACATAGCAAAGGCTCTTAATGATGTCCACACATCTCTGCACTGATATAGCCTTTATATTTAATCACTGTACATATGCTTACATATATATCACATGCTGTACATATGATACATGTTTAACACCTCCAAGCTGCCAGTTTTGGGCACCTGAGCAAGCACTTAACTCACTACTGCTCATTTAGTAAATGAGATCATTAAGAGTCGCTCGGGATAAACACTTCCAACAACAGCAAGGCTTTTACCACAAAGCTGTCAAGTCCTACAGCTCAACTTTGGTTTTTTGTGGGGTTTATCCTTCGTTTCATACCAGCAAAGCAAGCAATTCAGAACAGACATAAACACAGAAAGCAGAATTCAAACCCGGAACCCCACCAACAGCGAAAAACCAGTCTTATTCCACTGAACCATCAAGGGGGACAGGCTGCCAAGCATCTTTAGAGCAGGTCTATCTATACTTTCAACCCACTTAACCCACTGAGCCACCACTGCTGACAAGCATGTGCGCTTTTTGGACGGCTCATCCTTTGTTTAATGACAGCGCAGTGATGGGACTGTGGCATGTGGGACTGGATTAAAAACCTTATCACCAGCATAGACTATATTCAGGCACAAGCATTAACCCACTGAGCCAAGACAGACAAGTGCTTTTTTTTTTTTTGGTGGGGTTACATTTCATTTGGTCCAGGAGTTTAATTTACCAACACAGAAACCAGCTTGAACAGAAATCAAACTCTCAAACTCATCCTCGTGGGGATACTGATATTAAGCCACTAGGCTATCACAGCCAATGAGTTCAAGCCCTCCTCTTGTACTGGTTTATCTTTCCTCTGAGCAAAGCAAGCACCTAATGCAAAAAAAAAAAAAAAAACACCCAGACTAGGCCTCAAAAGCTGAATAATACAAGCATGGAGGTTCTGGGCTTAAACCACTGGGCCATCATAGCTGAACGAAGAGACCAAGACTTGAACCCTGATCCACTCTTTTACAGAGAAATGGCCGTAAACCACTGAGCCATCATAGATGGCAGCAGCCCCACCCCTTTTAATACCAGCAAAGCTTTACTCTAAACATAGACAGGGAAATAAAACAGACCACAAAGTGAACTCCAGTTGGCACCATCAGGGAGGTACGTACCTACACCCTCTGAGCCAAAACAATTGTAGAAAAAAGCTCAACTCTGTTGAGTATGAACAAAGCAAACATGGAAAGTGTTAGTTTAAGTGTTTTAGGAAGAGGTAGGTCTACAACTGTCGCTTGAAGAAAGCCAGAGTCTCCGCTGTTCATACATCTAGGGGACATTCATTCCACCACCCCGGTGCCAGAAGAGAGAAGAGCCTAAAAGTATACTTACCTCTCATCCTGAGAGAAGGTGGTACCAGTCGAGCAGTGCTGGAGGATCTCCGACAGCGTGGTGACGAGGTAAAATGGTGCTGGGATGACCAGCAGATGTGGACCCCCTCAATGTTACCTGGTATGAGCGACCGTGAAGGTAGAAAGCAAACCATTTCCATGCTGCTCCACGGATACCAAGGCTCCTGAGGGTGGACAAGAGAGTCTTGTGGTTGACTGTGTTTTATCATGGTACAAGAATGACCTCAGTGGTGCAGGTGTTGGACTTGTGGTTCTTGTACAGTTTAGTCATTTCTCGTAGGGTGGTGGTAGTAGCTTGGTAGTTAAGGCTTTGGTTTTTGGGTCAAAAGGTGACAAGTTCCAATCCCAACAGTAGCAATCTGCCACTGTGCGCTTGTGCCAGGCCCATAGCCCTCCTTTGTTTGGTTGTAGGTTTCTCATAGATTTCCAGTTACTGAGAGAATGTACAGGAAGGAGAAGTTTTGACCCCTTTACCATCATGACCTAAGAGAAAACAGTGGTCTCCTAACTATAGAAAAGCCAAGAGTCCAATAAGCAATGGCTTGTTTGCCTCTCCTGTGTTGGTGTAATGGTCAGTGAAGTGGTTGCTGCTACTTGATTTACCCGGTTCGAATCCTACCGCTTAGCTTTTCTTTAAATTGTCTAAAAAGTTTTAAAAAAGAACCAAAAAAGGTCCTAAAAATCAGGTTCTTGCAGGAGATCCTGTGGCTCAATTGGAAGAGCTTTGCCTCTGGGTTGAGAGGTTGCCGGTTCAAACCCCAGCCAGGGCTCAAAGTTAAGAGTGTGGAAGGTTCCGGTGACCGTAGTGTCAGAAATGGCTGCGTGGAAGGTTGGATGTGGACGGTTTCGGAGGGTGTATCCTGGAGCAGGGGGGCAATATCCGGGCATCTGCCCCCCTGGCGTCTGAGAAGCTGAAAACAGGGGTTATAAAGCAAAAACGTCCAAAAAATTATCTACTTAGTTTTGCATATCTAGGGAAAAATTCTGCCAAAAACCTACCCCCCTAACTTTTTCTGAGGCTGTGAAGTCTTCACAGCCTTTGTTCACAGTCAACCAAACCATTGCTCACCACACACTACTTTCCACACAGCTTACCCAGTGTGGGGACAAGCCAGATTCAAACCAGCAACCTCTGAGCTCAGAGGCAAGGCTTTTATCACAAAGCCATCAAGTACCACAACTCACCTTCTTTTTTTGGGGGGTTTATCCTTCGTTTCATGCTTCAAAGCAAGAAATTCAGACCAGAGAGAAACACAGAAAGCAGGATTCGAACCCTGAACCCCACCTACAGCAAAATACCAGTCTTAACCCACTGAGCCATCGGGAAGGACCGGCTGTGACGATTGATTGGAGCAGGTCTATCTTTTCTTTCAAACTATCAACACAAGAATATAATGCTAAAGACAGACGTAGGAAGCAAAACCATATCGTGACTAGCAGGATTCGAATCCTGATTCACACCATTAGCAAGGTATCAGCATTAACCCACTGAACCATCAGGAAGGACAAGTTGGAAAACTTGTTTAGAGCAGGTCTATCTTTCTTTTTAACCCATCAAAACAAGAATAAGTCAAGTCAAGTCAAGTCGCTTTTATTGTCATTTCTACTATACACAGTTGTACACGGTACACAGTAAAAACGAGACAACGTTTCTCCGCAACCCTGGTGCTACACTAAACATCATAGAGCTACAACACAACACAAAGCTACATAAAGTGCATCGAGTGCAACCTAGTGCAAACAGTGCAGACAAAAAAAACAGTACAGACAGACAGTGCAGACAGACAACACAAGACAACACAAGACAAGACAAAAAAAACAAATATAGCGCCGACCAGTAAACCTAAAAACTATACCCGGTGAATATAACCAGAACAATGTAGTGCAAAAAACAGCAGCAGTCAAGAGGTGCAAAGGACAGCATGTAAACAATATAGTGTAATAAAGTGAAAGGTGCAAAAAACAGCAGTAAGAGAGTGGTACGGTCAAGTATAAATAATAATAAATAAATAAATGGTGGTGGAATGGCTTGAGATGGGTAATGATTGTGTGTTGAGTGTTTAGTCCGGGTTGTACAGTTTGGTAACCCACATTTGAGAGTGTGTGTGTGTGTGTGTGTGTGTGTGAGTGTGTGTGAGTTCCGTTTCAGTTCTGTGTGTTGAGAAGCCTGATGGCTTGAGGAAAGAAACTGTTGCACAGTCTTGATGTGGTGGCCCGAATGCTTCGGAACCGTTTTCCTGATGGCTTGAAAGTAAAGAGTGTGTGTGACGGGTGTGTGTGGTCATCCACAATGCTGTTTGCTTTGCGGATGCAGCGTGTGGTGTAAATGTCCATGATAGAGGGGAGAGAAACTCCGATGATCTTCTTAGCTGTCCTCACTATCCTCTGTAGGGTCTTGCGATCCGAGACGGTGCAGTTCCCAAACCAGGCAGTGATGCAGCTGCTCAAGATGCTTTCAATGGTCCCTCTGTAGAACATGGTCAGGACGGGGAAGGGAGATGGGCTTTCCTTAGCCTTCTCAGGAAGTAGAGACGCTGCTGGGCTTTCTTCGTGATGGAGCTGGTGTTGAGTAACCAGGTGAGGTTGTCTGCCAGATGAACACCAAGGAATTTGGTGCTCTTGACGATCTCCGCTGAGGATCCATCAATAATCAGTGGAGATTGCTCGCTCTGTGTTTTCCTGAAGTCCAAAACCATCTCTTTGGTTTTGTTAACGTTCAGAGTCAGGTTGTTTGCTCCACACCAGGCTGTTAACCGTTGCACCTCCTCTCTGTATGCTGGCTCGTCGTTCTTGCTGATTAGACCCACCACGGTCGTGTCATCGGCAAACTTGACAATGTGGTTGGAGCTGTGCATTGCTACACAGTTGTGAGTCAGCAGAGTGAACAGCAGTGGGCTGAGCACACAGCCCTGAGGGGCCCCAGTGCTCAGTGTGGTGGTGCTGGAGATGCTGTTCCCGATCCGGACTGACTGAGGTCTCCCAGTCAGAAAGTCCAGGATCCAGTTACAGAGGGAGGTATTCAGGCCCAGTAGGCTTAACTTCTAAATCAGGTGCTGAGGAATGATTGTGTTGAATGCTGAGCTAAAGTCAGTAAACAGCATTTGTACATATGAGTCCTTACTGTAGAGGTGGGTGAGGGCCAGATGGAGGGTTGTGGAGATGACATCGTCCGTGGAAGGTTCAGAAGATACGCAAACTGCATGGGGTCCAAGGAGGGTGGAAGCTGGATTTTAATGTGCCTCATGATGAGCCTCTTGAAGCACTTCATCACGATGGGTGTGAGCGCGATGAGACGATAGTCATTGAGGCAGGAGACAGTAGATTTCTTCGGCACGGGAACAATGGTCGTTGTCTTGAAGCACATGGGAACAAAGTTACTGCTCAGGGAGATGTTGAAGATGTCAGTAAAGATACCGCTAGCTGTTCTGCACATTCCCTGAGCACTCTGCCAGGAATATTGTCTGGTCCAGCAGACTTCCGTGTGTTAACTCTGCATAAAGTTTTCCTCACTTCAGCTGTGGTTAGACAGAGCACCTGGTCAGTGGGAGGAGGGGTGGTCTTCCTCGCCTTCACGTTGTTCTGTACCTCAAACCGGGCGTAGAAGTCGTTCAGCGTATCTGGGAGGGAGGCGTCATGGTCACAAGCAGGTGATGTTGTCTTGTAATTCGTGATTGCCTGGATGCCCTGCCACATGTGCCGAGTGTCTCCACTGTCCTGGAACTGGTTGTGGATTTTCTTCGCGTGTGCGCGCGTCGCCTCTCTGATGGCACGGGACAGTTTGGCCCTTGCTGTTTTTAAGGCCGCCTTGACCCCTGTTCTGAGGGCAGAGTCTCTTTGTTTCAGCAGCACACGCACATTTGCAGTCATCCACGGCTTCTGGTTGGAGCGTGTAGTGATGGTCTTGAAGATGGTCACATCATCAACGCACTCGCTGATGTAGCTGGTCACTGATGATGTGTACTCCTCCAAGTTAATGGTATCGCCGTTGGTTGCAGCCTCTCTAAACATGTCCCAGTCAGTGCACTCAAAACAGTCCTGAAGAGCAGAAGTAGCTCCTTCTGGCCAGGTTTTCACCTGTTTCAGAACCGGTTTAGAGCGTCTGATGAGCGGTCTGTATGCTGGAATTAACATAACAGAGCAGTGGTAGATACACGCCGGGGATGTTTGTCTAAACAAGATCCAGCGTGTTCGCTCCTCTCGTTGCAAAGTCCACATGCTGATGGAGTTTAAGGAGCACAGTCCTGAGAAATCCATGGTTGAAATCTCCGGCAATAATAAACAATCCGTCGGGGTGAGCATTCTACAGGTCACTAATAGCGCCATAGAGTTCACACAGTGCCTCCTTAGCATTAGCACTGGGAAGAATGTACACTCTGACAATGTAAACAGTGGTGAATTCCCGTGGTAAATAAAATGGTCTACATCTAACAGTCACAAACTCCACTAGCGATGAGCAATAGCATGAGACAAGCAGGAAGATGTAGGAATCAGGAATTTAACCTACCTTATGACTAGCAGACAGAAAGCCAGGTTTGAACCCTGACCACCAACATTAGCAAAGTACCAGCCTTAACCCACTAAGCCATCAGAAAAAAACAGGATGGGAAACTTGATTAGAGCAGGTCTATCTTTCGTTTCAAACCATCAACACAAGAATTTAACGCTAAAGAAAGATGTAGGAAGCGAATACAGATGTAAGTAGCACAAGTTGAACCCACATTGTAAATAGCAGGAAGAAAGCAGGATTCGAACCATGATCCCCACCACCGGCGAGATACCAACGTTAACCCGTTGAACCATCGGTGAGGACAGGCTAGGAAGCTTCTTTAGAGCAGGTCTATCTTTCTTTTCAACCCATTAAAAACAAAAATATATCGCTAAAGAAAGATGTAGGAAGTGAATCCTGATCGTGACTGGCAGGCAGAAAGCAGGATTCGAACCCTGAACTCCACCAAAAGCAAGACACCTGATTTAACCCACTGAACCATTAGGGAAGACAGGCTGGGAAGTTTGTTTAGAGCAGGTCTATCTACCTTTAAACCATCAACAAAAGAATATAAAGCTAAAGAAAGATTTAGGAAGCAGGAACATAACCTACATCGCAACTAACAGACAGAAAGCAGGATTCAAACCCTGATCCTCACCATCAAGTCAAGTCAAGTCAAGAGTTTTTTTTTTGTCATTTCTACTATACACAGTGGTACACAGTACACATTAAAAACGAGACAAATTTCCCTTCGGAACCCTGAAACTACACTAAACAACAACAAGCTACATAAAGTGCATCAAGTGCAACCTAGTGCAAACAGTGCAGACAAAAAACAATACAGACAGACAGTGCAGACAGAAAACGCAAGTCAACACAAGACAAGACACAAAACCTGAGATAGCACCAATCTAGTAAACCTACTGTATACTCTGAATATACAGTAGTGTATTAGGAGAACTGTAAAAACTATACCCGGGAGTGAATATAAACAGACACAATGTAGTGCAAAAAACAGCAGCAGTCAAGAGGTGCAAAAGACAGCATGTAAACAGTATAGTATAATAAAAGTATAGTGTAATAAGAAACAGTAAAGGTGCAAAAAACAGCATATAAATGGTAAAATAGAGTCAAAGGTGCAAAAAACAGCATGTAAACAGGTAGAGTATAAATAATAATAAATAAATGATGGTGGAATGGGCTGAGATGAGTAATGAGTGTGTGTCGAGTGTTAAGTCTAGGACTTCAGTAAGGCACCAGCCTTAACCCCCCTAACCATGGAAGAGATCAAACTGGGAAGCATGTTTAGATGAGGCACAAGCCTTAAACCACTGAGCGACCACTGCTGAAAAGCATGTGTGCTTTTTGGAGGGTTCATACTTTGTTTCATGCCAGCGCAGTAAGAAAGAAGGCATGTAGGACTGGCTTTGAAACCTTATCACCAGCGTGGACTATATTAAGGAACATGTTCAGGCACAAGCCTTAACCCACTGAGCTACCACAGAAGTGCTTTTTTTTGGTGGAGTTATCTTTCATTAAAAACCAGGAAATCAAGAAATTAATTCAACACAGAAAGGACAGAATTTAAATGTTTTCAGAGCGGACAAGGTCCAGAAGTTTTATTTACCAACACAGCAACCAGCTCGACCAGGAATCAAACTCTTAAACTCATCCTCGTGGAGACCCTGACATTAACCCACTAGGCCAGGGGTGTCAAACTTAAATTCACAGTGAACCAAAATTAAAACCAAACTCAATATTTATTGAAAAATTGACCGCAATTGTGCATGTTTTCCATCTCTCCAGATCTGTAATGTTGAACCTTTTCATATGGAAACAAACTTTAGTTTTGCATAAACATTGAATCTGGAACAACCAAAGTTTAATATTATAAACACATAAGAAATTTAATTCTAAATAAAACACACATCAGTGGTATTCATTTCTTACTTTGTCTCTCTCTCTCTCTCTCTCTCTCTCTCTCTCTCTCTCTCTCTCTCGACTTTCTAATTCATTTTTTCACAGGGCAACAACAAAACAACCAATAATAATAATTTCCTTCAATTAAAAAAAGCAATCATTCAACCATTGACAGTTCATGCCTTAGAGTAGAAAAAGTGCATAAAGTCAACATTCATTCGAGCTCAGTTTTTACACTCTGATTTACTCTGATTGGTTGAAGTCAGATACCTGCATCTCTTCTTAGATACAAGTGCATCATGTCTGGGTTTAGGCTCTGAGCTTAGGAAATCCTCAGGATTGAGTGAAGATGTTTATCAGTGAGACTCTTGAGTGGTGTTTTGTTCATCTTCATTAAAGAGAACAGTTACACACAGAGATATGTGCTGGTGAACATGGAGAGGGTTTGAGCAGCTTGGGCACGGAGTTGGAGCAGTGTGTCGGGATAAACATGGAAACTGTGCAGCACACACAGGGTCGTTCTTTGACTTGAGCGTGTCTCTACACTGGAGTTCAATCAGCTCCATTTGGAGGTTGGTTAATGCGCTTTCCACGTCAACCACAAACGGATTACTGAGCAGTTCAAATCTGCATTTCTGGAATTCAAAGTCGGTAAATCTCCGGGTAAATTCAGCGCTGAGTAGGCGGAGTTTTTCAGCGGTCTCGACTGACGCGCCCGCGCACTAACAAAGCATTCTGGGATTTGTAGTATTAGCGGTGTATGCGCTATATACTGGCAGGCCAGCTCTAATACACACTTGATATGATCTCGCGGGCCAAAAATAATTACCTAAGTTTGACACCCCTGCACTAGGCTATCACATCCATCCATCTATCCATCCATCTATCTATCTATCTATCTATCTATCTATCTATCTATCTATCTATCTATCTATCTATCTATCTATCTATCTATCTATCTATCTATCTATCTATCTCTATCTATCTATCTATCTATCTATCTAATATGATGTGAGGTCCAGTTAACAGCTAAAACAGGTAGCAGTAATAACTCATTTTTACTTAAGTACATGTCAGAGCCAAAACTTCTTTACTTTCACTTGAGTAAAAAAGTATAATCAGTACTTCAACTTTTACCAGAGTATTTTAAATCTGTACTTCTACTTAAGTAAAGGATGTGTGTACTTTTGCCACCTCTGGCTGCTAGTCATCTTTTCTCCCTGTTTATCAACTTGGTTGTGAATCTGTATTACAAAATCTTTTGTGTCCTGCAAAGGATGATCTTTATCTGAGAAGTTTGTTTTATATTAATAGCTTTAGAAATGTTTGTTTTTACTCAAGCGATTTAGGCTTGAAAATGGATATATATTTATTTATTTATTTTTATTTATTTATTTTTTTCAAATAATTTCCTTGTTTACATTTCATCTGAAGTTTGTTTCCTTTTTACAATTCATTTCAGGAGGGGAAAAAAAAACTTTTAAAAATCATAAACTACTGTACAGTAATCAGTTAACTTTTCTCAAAAGAAGACTTTTCTGTAGTTTTGCAGAAAATGTCAAAATATTGTTTTGAATACTGTAGTGCACTTTTTCCAGCCAGTAACAAGTCATCTCTTTCTGCATCTGGCCACAGGTGGTATGCAGCTATTTATAGATTTGCAAACCAAAAATTCTGCTTACTCTGATAAGGGATGTTCGACTGCTGAAGCCATTTTCCGTTGACTCTCATATCTACGTTGAAGCAGTCAGCACTTATCTTTTTTTTTTTTTTTTAACGTGATTTCTGTGGGATTTTACTGTACAGACTAAATAACAGTGGTATGTAGACCACAACACAATATATGTGTGAATTTGGTGCCACAACATATGGACACTTTTCATATTTAACACATTAAAATTTTCCTGTTTAAAATCGAATTTGTTTCATAACATAACACAATATTGTTTTAACTGCTTTGGAAGAAAACAACTGGGAAAGATCTCTAATAAAGTCACCCACCAAACACACATCTGTAAGAACTCAAAAGAAATGAGAAGGAGAAGAACGTGTAAAGACCGGATGCCTTAAAATCCATTATAAATTAAGGCAAGAGATGTTTTTTATGGGATTCAGGTATAAGGTAGAAAAAACTTTAATTTACTCATATTTATCTTATATTTCGTATTTTGATTAGATTATTAAACCTATTATAGAGTATATATAACATTTATTTTTTAAACTTGAATTGTGTGTCTTGTTTTCTTTAGAAATGTATGCTTACAAATAGTACAATTATATGAACAACAATGGAATTAATAAAAGAATAAATACACTTCATGGACAGCAGTATTGGAGTATCCGACCTTTTCATGTGGCAGAATTCAATTTTCTTTTCATTTGTACTGGGAGACCTCAACCTGTTCCAGCATGACAATGCCCCCATGCATAAAGTGAGCACTGTAGTTTACATGGAATAAAGTGGAAGATCTTGAGAGTCCTGCTAATGAGCCCTGCCCTGAACCATACTGAACACCTTTGATATAAATTGGAATGCTGACTGCATTCCATAATAACCTGGCCTCTTCCCAGATGAGTGGAGGTTCTTATAACAGCAAATGGGGACTTAATGGAATGGGATAATCAAAAAGCACAAATGACTCTCATGATCAGGTGTCCACAAATTCTTGTCCATTCAAGCATAATTAAGAAAATATATTGGTGACATTATATTATGATCATAACAAAGGGCAAAAAGTGCCCTTCCATTTTGTTATGATTATGTGTGCACCAAATCCAAAATATCTTACAAATCGCCAATCATATACTTTTTATATGCTTTACATTTAATCGTTTTCACATTTTTAAGGATTTTGGCCAAAACCATGCAACAAATTAGCATCTGACTTTATAATCATATCATATACAACCATCAATCATAAGATTGACATTATAATATTTTGACTGGTGACGTGATTAACACTGATTATCTCTTCATCATGGCACCTGTTAGTATGTGGGGTATATTAGGCAACAAGAGAACATTTTGTCCTCAAAGTTGATGTGTTAGAAGCAGAAAAAATGGACAGGAGTAAGGATTTGAGTGAGTTTGACAAGGGCCAAACTGTGATAGTTACATTACTGGGTCAGGGCATCTCCATAACTGCAGCTCTTGTGGGTTGTTCCTGGTGTGCAGTGATCAGTATCTATCAAAAGTGCTCCAATGAAGGAACAGTAATAGTTAATGCTCGACGGGTCAGGACTGTTTTGGCAGAAAAAGAGGACCAACACAATATTAGGTAAATGGTCATAATGTTATGCCTGGTATATATTACAATATTTAATCGTACTACCTCGTACTTTCCTCCATAACATAAAGTTGATGTGTTGTATTTGTTACGCAACTTTGCACCAAACTTACATTTCAGCAATTTGCTCTCTGAGAGGATCACAGTTTAAGAAGAAATCATAAGTTAAATCATAAACACATTCATTTTGCAATGTGTTTAAGCTATAGTGTATTACTGAGATCTGTTACAAAGAAACAGTTGTTTTATTATGCATGTATTTCAAATATAAAATACATTTTGTCATTTATATTTAAAAGGGTTAATGAAAATTGCTTCATATTTTGTATCAAAATACTCATTTTGTATTTTTGTTGTTTTAAAATATTGTAAAATACATTGTAAGAAGTCTACATGATGACATTATAAAAATGCAGCCTCTGATTGGTGCCTACTCAGTATTTTATCCAAACTTGAGATCAGAACGGAAAATTGATTCATATGGAAAAAGGTGATGGAGATAAGAAACATACAGGCTGCCAGCTTTCAAATATGTATCCAATGATTGATAAATAAATATTTGATTGCTGAATATTGTACCGTAAATGAAGTAGCTAATTAATAGGATCGTGATTTTGCATCCCATTGCATGAATGATTGCCTGACACATAATATATTATCATATCTATGATTAACAATCAAATTACTAATTAGTTAGAAACTAGTGGCTATGAATACAGGTGCCTTTAGTGACAGGATACACTTATAAGTAATTCGCAAACTTGTTAAACATTAAACTGTTGGTTACTTTAAATCTAGCCTTCATCTGGGAGATCACAGAGATTATGTATGTGAATATTTGATCTGTTAACTGGTTGCATTTGTCTGATTTATTGCATGAATGCCAGAGAAAAGCAGTTGCTATTAAACATTGTTTACTTAATCAACTGAGTGAAGGAAAAG
The DNA here is from genome assembly GCF_014805685.1 of Silurus meridionalis. NCBI lineage: Eukaryota > Metazoa > Chordata > Actinopteri > Siluriformes > Siluridae > Silurus > Silurus meridionalis. The sequence continues at coordinate 6,839,672 of NC_060899.1, forward strand.
ATCAAATAGGCCAATGGATGGAAAATTGTAAAGAAATTTCATGCTCCCTAAAGTATTTTTTTTAAGTATTTTTAAAATACAAAAAATTAATTTTTTTAGTTTATTTTGATACACTTAAAGTTAAGGTATTTGGTATTTAATTTTAAACTACGTTTTGATGTATCTTTGCTTAACCCTGACTATAATTACTGATACTGATTTTTTTCATTCTGTAAATGTGAGTGTATATATTTTTCTGTGCATCAGTTCACAGGAAACTGCTGCTAGTGCATGTTGTGGGTTTGTGTGTGTGCATGTGTGTGTGTGTGTGTGTTATGCATAAAACCTCAGTGTGCCTCAGTGTGTTTTTCATATCTGTGAAACACAGCAGGATTGCCAGTTTCTTAGAGCACATGCATCTTGCTACTGCAGGATTCATCAAACGCTGCCTTCATTCGAGGCCTGAATTTAAAGTCACCTTGTGTCTCTAACTTCACACTTGTCTACCAGTCTGACTTACCACATCATCTACAGGGGCAGGAGTGAGTTGTTTTTAAGACTTTTTTTGATGTTTTTGTAAAACTCGATCATAAACCAGTCAAAAGGCGCTGCCACTGAGGAGAAACAACAGGCATCACTAACTTGGCAGAGAAATGAGGTGAGTTTAATCTTAAAGCACTGATCAGGTTTTCTTTGAAAAGCACTAATGTTAAAGAACATGAATGGCTAGTTGAGAGTGAAACGAAGGTGTAAAATAAGGCGAAAAAAATATTATTCAACTGGGGTTTGGTGGTGAAATGGTGCTTTTAAAAACAAAACTTTGTTTTTATGTTGTTTTAAAGAGCTTGTCTGTTGATTTTTAAGAATGCATGCTCATGAGGTCCTGTGCCAGAATGTGCTTACAAATTAATAGACTGCTGTTTTACCTAATTATTAGGTAAAATAATTAGTACTAATTTTAATAAATGTCAGAAAGTTGCATATAGACTTTTTTTAATTGTAAACACCATAACATTGTGTCATTTTTTATAAGAATCTTTATACATGTGTCAAATCTTCTTTGTTTGATTTATGTTTATGATTTATGTTCCTGGAGAAATAAGTATTTAGAGATACTGTTTTTATTTTTATTTTTTTATCGCATACTAGTGTCTCATACTAACTCCAATAAGGCTTTAGATTTTATTATACAGTTCAGATTTCTTAGCTATACAGTGTACATAAGTATAAGGAGTCATTTCGATTGGAAACTTCGGATAAGGGCTTATCTCATATGCTGTGGATGGAAATGGAAATGAAAGTAGAGCAGAGTAATGTTGGTCAGTGCTGCTTGAATTATTTCAATCTCTGTCTTGGACTGAGAGACTCTGATGACCCAGTGATACCATCTTTCTGACAGGTGGTGATTCACTCATCTGTTCTGCAGCAGTTCTTTATTCTGCATTAGAAGTGTGCTACTGAATATAATTCCATGTGTCATTATCATCAGCACAGCATGAATTAGCAGTCAGAGGAGAATCAGCAGAAATTCTGTGCATTGTCCTTCTAAATGAAGGCATCGTTTATCAATATAGGATGTTCCAATATGCCTTTTCTAGCGTATGCATATGTGTGTATGCTGTTGTAGTGTTCAACTGCGGGACATCGTGAAGTAGCTTTGTAGAAATAAATAGATTGTGAATATAAATAAGTCCCTAATGAGCAGACCAGATGTAAATAAATGAATAAATAAATAAATCTTTCTTTCTTTTTTTTTTTATTTGTTCACCTGCACTGATGGAACGCTATTTTGCGTAACCTCCAAAAGTGCTTGCAGGAGCTATCAGCGGCTCTGGGAAACATGTCAGCAACATCATTGTGGCTTTATTCATTCTAATCCCTCATCAATAACCATGTCTGGAAAAAAAAAAAAAAAAAAAAAACGTCATGCAGCCTAATTGCACTGTTACGAAATATTCACATGAAAGCCTTGTTTATGGCGCTGACGCATGTAAAACCTCTCGTTTATCTAAATTTTTTTGGTGCATTGGTGTCGTTGCAGATAATAGGTCAGACGTAAGCGTTGTACTCTTTCTATTTTTAGACCGGACTTGCCATAGTTAACAAAGATGTGTTTGTGATATTGAAACTGTGGTTGGAAAATGTTGGTCAAAGTGAAAAGGCAGTTTTAGAGGCTCCTTCCTCCAATTCTTCAGAATAACTGACAATCGTTTTTTGAAACAGTTTGGAAAGCTGATTTGAGATTTTACCACATGCCTTCGTGGTACTTTTACCAATGTGCTATCTCTGTATTTCTGTTCTATTCTAGTCTGCAGTTCTGTTGATCAGGAGCATAATGGGCAGCAGGCCAAGCAAAGGGAGAAGAAGCAGCATCCCTCACGCATCTCGACTCGATTCGGATGAGCTCGCTGAGCACCACACCATGGGTGAGCATTAGCCTGCCAATACACCTCACCTCCTAAACAAAATATGGTTTTATTGAAGTTCTAACTGGACCAACGTGAAAATGTTTTGGACGCATGACTGGAAGGAAAATCAGTGATGATGCTGAAATGCTGTACATATGATCACTGATCTCTGATCGCAGCTCAGTAATGTGTATGTGTTTGACAGCAGGAAGAAATACAAAGGATTGTTTGAGCTTAAGAAATGCAGTGATGTGGTCAGGTGATGGCAGTTTGCTGCTTCGTTTAATCTTTCTTTTTTTTTTGTCTGTTTTCAGATAGTAGGTATGCCCTGGTTTCTCTGTTTAACTACCCATCAGGAGTTCCATCAGACGCTCAGATCAGATTTGGGGAGAGACTCAACATGCTTTCTGAGTAAGTGTGTGTCTCTTACATTTAGTGTATACAAAAGGTCCTGAAATGGGATGAAATGTTTCTGTCCCTGGGTGCAGAAATAGATTTATTTATTTATTTGTATTTTTTTAACCATAGTCCTTTACCATCTCTGAGTCTGTTTTCAAAAACTTTTCATTTCTGCATCAGAGTATACTCAGAATTTGGCATGTGACACAGCATGAGTGTTTTTTTACGTCTCTGAGGGAAAAGTATAAGCATCGGGGACTATATTAAGGATTGTCTTAAGTGTGTTTTAAAACACCAGAGAAGCTCACACACACAGTGTGATGTACAGTATGAGTTCCTTTTTGAGATGCTTGAAAAACAAAAAACTAATGAAGCAACAGTGAATGCGATCAATAAAAAGAAAATCAATAACAAAATAAAACGAATATGTCATAACTGGTGAAATAACTAGAGTCTCATATCTGTATGTGTGTGTGTATTACAGTGAAGGCGAGTGGTGGAAAGTGAGCTCTTCAGCTACAGGAGTGGTGAGCTACATCCCCAGCAACTACACGTGTAAAGTGTTTAACAGGTACAGTATGGACGTTTGACCTGCTGTTTACTATTTTATAGCCATTGTAATGTTTTAATGGAATCCCGGGCACATTACTGTACTGATGTGGGCTGCAGTTTTACAATTGAGTCATGGGTGATGTCATGTAAATGATGTGAGGGTCTTCCACAGAGGGGGCTTTAGTCACTTTCCAATGAGGGGTTTTAGTTTACTTCATTTAGAACATGTATGAAGTGTTTTCATAAAAAGGGGGGTAAAACGTGTGTGCGGGTTAGAGGTCACAGCTGTGTACAGTACGTAGAACTCTTTCCACATGTGTACAGTTCTCTCCATTGCAGCACTGATCATCTGCGTGGTGTTTATCTTTCTCTCCCTCCACCTCGTTTTCTTCCTTGTCGTTGTATTCATTCTCGGTTTCTGTCACCCGGCCTTTTGTTATCCCGTGTGTTCTTTCACACTTTACCTCTGCAGTGCCCCACTTTGTCTCTTACATCCGTTTTGTTGAGAAGGGGTTTTTAGCTGTTAGTTGTTATTGTCAGTATTCAGCTACCCTGAGTTCTAATAAGGTACCTAAGGTACTTTGCTTTATAAGGTACTTTATATTCTGGCTTTATAACTGTGTCTCTGTGTGTGTGTGTGTGTGTGTGTGTGTGTGTGTGTGTGTGTGTGTGTGTGTGTGTGTGTGTGTACGTGCAGGTGGCAGTTTGTAGGTCTCAGTAAACAGAAGGCAGAAGAGCTGCTTCTCAGCCCTCAGAATCATCCTGGATCTTTTCTCATTAGAGAGAGCCAGAGCATACCTGGTGGGTTTTCTCTCTCTCTCTCTCTCTCTCTCTCTCTCTCTCTCTCTCTCTCTCTCTTCTCTCTCTCTCACACACACACACACACACACAATTTTACATTTACCCAGTATACAGTATATGCATTCCTGTGTAATGTGATATCAGTTATAACAGATCTGTTTGTTTCTCTCTCTCTCTCTCTCTCTCTCTCTCTCTCCTTTTTTCCTCCATCTGTCACTCTGCAGGTGCTCACTCGCTCTCAGTGCGGTTCGAGCGTCAGTCCATCAAACACTACCGTATACGAAGCATAGAGAACGGCTGGCACTTCATCTCCCCCAGACTCACTTTCCCTACGCTCACTCACCTCGTCGAGCACTATTCTGGTAAACAAACAAACAAACAAACAAACAAACGCACGCACGCACACACACACACACTGATACTACTATTTCAGTCCATTAATTCCATGGACATATTTGATGAGGGGCAATGAATACTAGATTTGTATAAACCTCATCTTAATCTTTTTTTTATTTTTTTTTATTAAAGCTGCGTGGTTGTTTTTCTTTTTCTTTTTTTAAGTTTCCTTCTGAGAAATGTTTCCATAAAGTCTAAACTAGCAAATATTCCTATTTCCCACACACACACACACTCTCTCTCTCTCTCTCTCTCTCTCTTTCACACACACCCACACACTAATTAATTTGGATATATATACACATAGGTATTTATTGTGGATGATTTTCAATAAAAAAGTCTTGTCATTTAAACCTATTGGGTGTTTTATAAGGACGTAAAACAAAAAAGAAACACACGCTGATTTTTAGGGGAATTACAGAAGCATTGATGTGTGATTCTTATGTTGATTGTGTTTTTGTTGTGTCTGCGTGTTCCTTTCGGCTCAGAAGTGTCTGATGGCCTTTGCTGTATATTGAGAGAGCCGTGCTTCATTCAAGGCTCCAACAACGTTCCAGTTGTGAGTGGCCCGCCTCCTGTCTCAGTCAGAAAACCCACCATCAACTGGAAAGATGTCAGCAGGTGAGAGAAAACACACCCAAGTGGGAACAAAAAGAGAGAAATCTGAAGTGTTATAACTATAGAAAATGCAAAAGATGTAATTAAATCAAATTAATCCCATCTGTTACTCAATTTCTTTTTAGCTCAATGATCTTTGGGCCCCCAAAGGAAGGAGTTGAAGAGTCGTTTGTCAGCGAGGGGCTGAAGCAATCCATTAACTCCTACCTTTACATGACTGAAAATGGCGAATGTGGAGAATGTGCCGGAAACTGGGACACGTGACCTCACAGCACGTGTGAAAGAAAGGAGACGAGTTAAGGCCGAGACTGACGGCTAGACTTTACTGTTCCTCTGTTTCTGCTCAGACAAGCTTCCCACTGACACACACACACACACACAGATCAGAGGAAAGGCTTGGGCACGGACAGTACAGGAGTATGGTAAAGACAAATGGTTTAGCAGAAGTGCAGAACATTTGGAAATGAAGACACAGTAGTTTCCTGTACTCCAGACTGTATCAGTCCCTCTTTACTCATCACACTTGTTCCAGTGTGGGTGATGGAGATTTCAGCATCACAGATTTCTGTGTGGACTTTTTCCTGAGGATGTGATCAACAAACAGAGATACAGAAGTGGGAGGCTCAAAGCCACTTGTATTACGCAAACACTTCTCAAACTTTCTCAGCTTTCATGGATTAGAGAGAGTGAGTGAAAGGGCGGTGAGACCATAATGGTAGACTCAAAAGTTTTATCTTTTGCTTATAAAAAAAAAAAGTTTTTTTATTTAACATTTACAGATCATCTGTAAATTCACTGTGTTCTTTGTACAGATTGTTGATTGTCCCAACACTGCAGTCACGTGTTATTTAATGCTGCTTAAAGAAAAAAGCTTCAAAAATGTGTCCTCTCTTTTTTGCTCATCTTAATATATACCTGGAAACACACACACATTTCAGTCTACTCCAGGAAATGTTTGTGTTACAGAGAAAGACAGAAAGTAAGCGAGCGAGTGTGCGTTTGTGTGCATGTGCATTGTTGTGGTAACCTATTTCCTGTGTAAGAAAGTATTCACACCTCACAGTTCAGGTTAATTGTCAGTCGCCTCTGAACTTTCCACAAGAGTGTTAGTAGTTAGTAAAGTCGGGTACTGTTGTAGGGTGAGGAGACCTGGGCTGCAGCTAAGCTACTCAAGATCTTCCACTCCAATCCACATAAAACATATGTCCATGGAGCTGGCAACAGGTTTGGGTCTCCTAGTAAAAGTTAAGGGAAAAATTTCTGTTACTGCATCTGATAACCTTGTGTACATTTGTGCGCATCTGAATTTGTGGTAACAGTTTAGGGAAAAAAAAAAAACATATGTTTGGAAGTCAGGTGTCCCAGTACTTTTGTCAACATTGTTTGTGTGTGTATAATATATATATATATATATATATATATATATATATATTAATGCAGCACGCATTTGTTTTTAACATTTTTTATCTAGAAAAAATAAATACATATAAAAGTGGCAAAATTAAAACCTTCAACACAACACACATTTATTCACGACGTCCTTTCTTTACTCTGATATATTTTTTAAATGAATAAACTCCACCAAAAAACATTTTTTATGCTCTATGTTGAATTATGGTTTTACTAATAATAAAAATACATTTGCATGAAGCATTTATATATACCAATGCCCATTTTTATTAGAGTATTAATTAATTTAAGGTACATTTAGAATAGATAAAATGTGCGATTAAGTTGTGATTAATCACGAGCTAACGCATGACAATCATGTGATTAATCGCAATGAAATATTTTAATCGATGAACTGATTTTGATTATTGCGTTAAAAACTATTTTTGCAAAACACAAACTTCAATAATTGCATTGAAAACACTTTTTTTTTATACTATGTTCTCTATATGTTCTATGACATAATAATTCACGATTCCATTCAGGTGAGATCAAATATGATTTCTGACCTGTTTAAGCCTGAACTCAGGTATTTAACACAGATGGTGTTGGGGGTGTCAGTAAACACTGTTACAGTAAAATGCTAGATGGCAGTGTAGCTCCATTACAGCTATATTAGTGTCCACTGAATCTATCTCTTCTCTATCTGTCAATTACTGTGTGTGTGCAGCACTAGACTGAGCTGAAGATGCTCACTTGTAGATGAGTTACACATTATATAATAATATTATTTGCATGTACAACATCTTGATGTCGGCGCATTGATTATTATAGGTGCTACAGCGCAAACTCGACGCTGGCTAAAAAGTTCATAACAACAAAGTCAAGGTTGATTTTGGCAGTAAATTGATTGACAAAGGGAGATTCACAATCAGCTCCCTAGTTCATTTGTCGGAATAAAGAGATTGACTATTTTAAGAGCAGTGACTCTTAAGAGTAATGACATCACATTTTCTAAAGCCTCTCAGCTTTGAGGGAAAAAAGAAAAATGAACTCTCAGCCAAGTAGTTTGTTATTGTCAATGTTGCTGTCAGATAACTTTTGAAGTTATCGATTTTTAACTGCATTTGAGTCTATTTCAGCTAGTGTTTCAAAATCCACTAGCAAGCCTACAATCGTGAAGTCCTACGATGAAAATATTTGACGGAAGGAATTAGTAGTTAGTTAGTAATTAAATATTCAGTATGTAGATGTAGTGACCTTGGTGCGATCTTGTGTACAACATAAATTGCTTCGCAAAGATCTGATTAAAATACACCCAGTGTGTTTTTGGCTCAATGCTGTAATTCAGCTTTGGTCCATTGTTATAGTGATGTTTGCTTCTTGGGTTGATTTCAAGAATCTGTAAATCATATTACAAGAACGAATTCACATTCAAATTGAACACACCAGCGACACAAGTTATCTACACTTCTTTATTTTTACCTGATCACAATGTGACTTGTGAAGTGACTTGAAAAGGGATGTACGGAAAAAGTGAAAATTAATTATCAAGAATTACACAATTAAAGAAAGGCCAGTTAGTTCAGGCGTGTTGCTCAATCTGCTCTCTTTTCTGCTGCTTCATTAGGCTCTTATTAATTAATATGCTTGATAAGCATGTTCCTTTTGAATACATATAAAAAAATAAAGCATTAACCACAATAACAAATAAAAAGAAAATTGAGGGGGCATTGGGGTGGAATTTACATTATTGAAACAAAAATCTGTTTTTCCAAGTGATCCCACACGTTTAATACCAGCACTTACCACCAGATGGCGATTCAATCACTGTAGAATATACTAGTGTAGTGTGATGTAGTGTTACCAGTATAAAGTATAAATATAGTATAAAGATTAATTATAAAAGATACATTATAAAAGATTTATGTACAATATATGAAGAGAACTAACACATACATTGAATGTTTTAAATGTGTGTAGCATTGTGTGTGCAGATCAGTTAGAGTGTGTGTAACAGAATTTGTGCAGAAGAAGAAGAAGTTATTGTGTGTAACAGCTTGTGTGTGGGTCAATAAGTGCGTGTTACAGTGTGTGTGTGTGTGTGTGCAGATCAGTGAGTGTTTGTGACAGCGTGTGCAGATCAGTGAGTGTGTGCGGGTCAGTGAAAGTGTATAATGGCATCTATGGGTCAATAAGTGTGTGGAACAGCGTGGGTGCGGGCCAGTGAGCGTGTGTAACGGCGTCTACGGGTCAGTGAACACTTGTAACAGGGTGCGTGTGTGTTACAGCTTTATTTTATAATCACAGTGCAATAATTGATAGAACATTGTTTTGTTGAATTATCAGGAATCCTGGTAAAACTTGGATGCTTGTATCTTCTATTGGAATACCATGCACTCTGTGTTTGTGTGTGTGTGTGTTTGACAGACGAAAAGAGAGATTAATGCACAAGCCAATACAAACCTGAATCTGACCTCTTCAGCGACATCAATACTAATCACAGACCACAGTGAGACCATCAATAACTCGCATTAACAAAGAAAAAAAGTAAGAATACAAATGAGTGATTTGCAGAAAAAGTATCTGACACGCACACACACACACACACACACACACACACACACACACACACACACACACACACAAACAGCAAGGACTTGCTGATCACATCTGTTCATCATCCACTGTTATTGTTCCTTCCCAATACTCATGGTTTTATAGAAGATCAAAACAGTCCAAAAAGACAATCTTGACAGCGCAGCTCGTTCCTCAACCCTATTCTTAGGCATAATAAAGTGCTGCACCACAACTGATAGCTGCACTGTTGTATGATTATAAAAACATGGTCACTTGAACACGGCTTTGTAGAACAATGCTGTTCCTGACGAAACAATGCATATGAGCATCTCTGACATTATGACTTACACAAAACCACCAAATATAAAAACATGACACTCTGAACACAGTGATGTTTATATTCATCTCCATTCACGCTTCACTAACAGGCCTGACTTGAGTTAGAGTCTAGAGTCATGTTTAAGTCATTTTAATTCCACATGGACTTTAAAGAACGCCTGAGCAGTTCTTTTCCCCATCAGGCTACATGTGTATATGTATATACACTGCACACTGCTTATTAATCTATTGCAAGTCAGTTGTTCCTAAACATCTGGATATTCTCAACTTTTTATTACAGTTTAATTACTATGACTGCCACAGACCAAACACAATGATACAGAACAGCAACTGTTGTGGAACGCATTAACTGCTTGCTGTCCGAGCGGAACTGAACTCCGAACAAGGGCTTTATTGAATGCAGATGCACTTGGAGGGTAATAAATCTCTGACAGTGTCAATAATAACTGGGAAATCAATGAAGTCGCATTCGATAATAAAACAGCAGTAACTGACAAAAGTATAACGCTGTTGATCTGAAATCCAGGTGAAATGTGGAAGCCTGTATCTTCAGACAGATGATATCAGTGCACTATAAATAAAAAAGGGCAAAAAGGGATTTAAACGGAAAGTCAATAAAACAATTCACACATGCAGCTTCAACGTGAAATCAGAAAATATATATCTGAAACGTGCTCTTTCTTAACAATGTCTCTTGCAAACAATGCCAATGTGTGCACGATGCATATGAAAGCAGGTTTACATTTCAATACTCCCACACAATGTTCTCACTCAATCAAGCGTAGAAATGTCATGCGTCATCGGTTCAATCTATCTGAAAGCAAGCTCATCATCCAAAAATAACAAACTTTATGGCGCCCGATCAGGCATAACATTATGACCACCTGCCTAATATTTTGTTGGTCCGCCTTTTGCTGCCAAAACAGTCCTGACCGGTTGATCATTAACAGCAGTAACTTCTTCAGCAATTTGAGCTACAGAAGTTCGTCTGTTTGAATCGGACGACACGCCCAGCCTTCGCTCCCCACGTGCATCAGTGAGCCTCGGCCGCCCATGACCCTGTCGCCGCTTCACCACTGTTCCTTCATTGGAGCACTTTTGATAGATACTGACTACTGCAGACCAGCAATCCACTGTGTTGTTTTTTGTTCATTGTGCTAGCTTGGGGGTTTCAATTTAGCGGTAATGTATTATGTGTTGCCGGTTGGAGCAGCCCCTTTAAGAAGGTAGCGGATGTAGGTAAGGCATGTGACCGAGGCAAGCCTCATGACATGCATCAAGAGTGAGTCATAGACAGATGTGGCGAAGAGAATCCTGTAATTTTCCAAAATAAAACATCGTTCAGAATCAGATAATAAATAAAACATAAATAATGTAAGTTATGTTGCCGGTCCCAAGGCCGGCTAAAACATGAGGAGGAGAGGAGGAAGATGTCTGCAGAGACAGGAGGGAAAGGAGAAGTAAAGGAGAGTGGAGGTTTGGGTTGGTGCTATGACTGGTAGAGGGAGAGAGATAGCTGATATGATGGGTAGGAGAAGGCTAGATATGTTGTGTGTTCAGGAGACCAGGTGGAAATGTAGTAAGGCCAGGAACATTGGAGGGGCTTTAAACTGTTCTATGATGGAGTGGATGGAAAGAGAAATTGTGTAGGGGTGCAGACCTGCAGTAACTAAAGGTGAATTAAGGTGATCAGTCACACCATGAAGTTATGGGAAAGAGTAGTGGAAGCAATTTTAAGAGAAGAGGTGACCATCTGTGAGCAACTGTATGGTTTCATGCCGAGAAAGAGCACCACAGACGCATTATTTGCTTTGAAAATGTTGATGGAAAAGTATAGAGAAGGTCAGAAGGAGTTGCATTGTGTGTGAGGAAGCCAGGTGTGGCAGAGAAGTATGTGAGGGTGGTGCAGGACATGTATGAGAACAGTGTAACAGAAGTGAAGTGTGCAGTAGAAATGAAAGACTGGTTAAAGGTGGAGGTTGGACTGCATCAAAGATCGGCCCTGAGCTCTTTTCTGTTTGAAGTAGTGATGGACAGGTTGACGGACGAGGTCAGACAGGAGACTCCCTGGACTATGATGTTTGCGGATGATATTGTGATTTGTGGTGAGACTAGTGAGCAGGTAAAGTAATGTGCAAAGTAATGGAGAGTGTGTTAGAGAAGTGAAGAAAAGAGTGCAGGCAGGGTGGAGTGGGTGGAGAAGAGTGGCAGGAGTGATTTGTGATAGAAGGGTATCTGCAAGAGTGAAAGGGAAAGTTTATAGGACTGTGGCAATAAGTAAAAGACAGGAGGTGGAGCTGGAGGTAGCAGAGCTGAAGATGTTGAGGTTTTCGTTGGGAGTGACGAGTATAGACAAGATTAAAAATGAGTTGATTGGAGGGACAGTGCATGTAAGATGTTTTGGGGATTGAGATGGTTTGGACATGTGCAGAGGAGGGACATGCGGTATATATCGGTAGGAGAATGCTGAAGACCAAGGAGGAGGTTTATGGATGTGGTGAGGGAAGATATGCAGGTAGTTGGTTTGAAAGAGGCAGATGTAGAGGACAGGGGGGTATGGAGAGGGATGATCCGCTGTGGCGACCCCTAAAGGGGTGTTGCCCGCCTTACGCAGCATACAGTGCCCTCCACAATTATTGGCATCCCTGTTTAAGATGCGGTCGTGGACTTCTAAAAATTCTCCTTTTTTTTAAAACAACATAGAACCCAAATGCAAAAAAAGAGAAAAATCCAACCTTTCATTTAAGTACATAACTTTGGTGGTAAAAAAAATCATACATTTAGAAAAAAAAAAACTTGAAATCATGTGTCCCACAATTATTGGCACCCCTAACAATTCCTCTGAAAAATTTAATTTTTTTTTTTTTTTTTTATATATTTTTCTGTAGTTGCTAAGGTTGGTCAGGGTATCTAGGGACTTTTAATTAGTAATTCATGATTGACTGTTTCCCTGGGGTATAAATATGACCTGACACAGAGGCCTAATTCTCTTACCCATTTGTCAACATGGCAAAGACAAGAGAACACACCATTCAAGTAAGGCAGATGTGTGTCGACCTTCATAAGTCAGGCAATGGCTAACAGAAAATAGCCACTCGCCTTAACTTGCCGGTATCTACAGTCAGAGGAATCATTAAGAAGTTTAAAACAACTGGAACAGTGACAAACAAGGCTGGAAGAGGTCCCAAGTTTATCTTGCCACAACGCACAGTGAGGAGGATGGTAAGAGAAGTAAAAAAATTTCCCAAGCTCACCGTCACAGAATTGCATCAAAGAGTGGCATCTTGGGGTCACAGAGTCTCCAAAACAACCATCAGATGCTCTCTACATGCCAACAAGCTGTTTGGGAGGCATGCAAGGAAAAAGCCTTTTCTCACTAACACTCACAAACGTAAACGCCTGGAGTTTGCTAAGCGGTACTGGGACTTCAACTGGGATCGTGTGCTTTGGTCAGATGAGACTAAGATTGAGCTTTTTGGCAACAAACACTCTAAGTGGGTCTGGCGTAAAACAAAAGATGAGTATGCCGAAAAGCACCTCATGCCCACCGTGAAGTATGGTGGAGGATCTGTGATGCTGTGGGCCTGTTTCTCTTCCAAAGGCCCTGGGAACCTTGTTAGGGTGCATGGCATTATGAACGCTTTGAAGTACCAGGATATTTTAAATAAAAACCTGATGGCCTCTGCCAGAAAGCTGAAGATGGGTCGTCATTGGGTCTTTCAGCAGGATAATGATCCAAAACATGTGGCAAAATCTACACAAAAGTGGTTCAGCAGTCACAAACTCAAGGTCCTCCCATGGCCATCTCAGTCCCCAGACCTCAACCCAATCGAAAACCTGTGGGGCGAGCTAAAGAGAAGAGTGCATAAGAGAGGACCCAGGACACTGGATGATCTAGAAAGATTGTGCAAAGAAGAATGGTCAAAAATCCCTCTCTCTGTGTTCTCCAATCTTGTGAAATGTTATAGGAGGAGATTAAGTGCTGTCTTGTTGGCAAAAGGAGGTTGTACAAAGTATTAACATCAGGGGTGCCAATAATTGTGGCACACATGATTTCAAGTTTTTTTTTTTTTTTATAAATGTGTGATTTTTTTACCACCAAAGTAATGTACTTAAATAAAAGGTTGGATTTTTCTCTTTTTTTGCATTTGGGTTCTATGTTGTTTTAAAAAAAAGGAGAATTTTTAGAAGTCCACGACCACATCTTAAACAGGGGTGCCAATAATTGTGGAGGGCACTGTATGGACATTGGAGCAACCGGTGTCCCTGTGTACCACCGCCAAACGCTCAAGGCACTTTACGTCTCTTTACAACAGATTTACTGAGTTTACGGAGCTATTTTTTTTATTTTGTGTATTTGTCTTGCACTGTCCTGTATTGTCATACACTGTCTTGTGTTGTCTTTGTGCTGTTTGCACCAGGTTGCACACATGCACTTTATGTGGCGAGGACACTTACTGGTCCTTAGCCATGTGTTTTCTGTGATTGTTGTTGTATGTAGCACCAGGGATCAGGAGGAACGTTGTTTCATTTCACTGTGTACTGCATCAGCTACATATAGTTGAAATGCCAATAAAAGCTTCTTGACTTGATAAGGGCGTCTGCCAAATGACGTAAATGTAAATAATATGGAAATAAGAAGGGGGGACAACAGTGGGACAACTTTGGTTTGCAGGTGCCAGTTTGGGCATCTCTTGTCCATGCCATTCAAACATTCCAAACCTCTTCATAGATGGTGTTTTATATGACTTCCATCTCTTCTTTTTTTCCATAGAAAGTGTTACACAGTTGAGAATGGGACATTGAAAATACAAAAAAAGCTCAGAATATATAGTATATGAATGCTTTTTTTTTTATTTAAATGTGTTAATCATTTTTTATTGCTGGATCAAAATCGATTTGATTAAATGGATGCTACATGGATTCGAGAATGCACAGTATTGCTCAGATACAGATTGCACACAACATTATCATACAAGGGGAATGACAATGCAAATTATTATCTAAACAGTCCAATAAAAAACTGGATGATGCTATTTACTAAATCTCCACCTTTAACCATGTGACATCATGCTGGTCCTTTCCTCTGCTCTGACACAGGTATTAAACAGGGTGCTTTACTACAGTAAATAATCAAAAGTACAAATCTGTCTTTAGTGCTGTGTTGCTTGAAAGCTGAAGACTAAATAAAATAAAATTAAAAAAATCACAGTGAAATATTTTACAGATAATCCCTATTGAGGTTTGGCATTCAGACTGTCATTTACAAATAATAAATCATTCACTCAGGCACTTACACTAAGTCTTGGATGTCCAAGTTATCAGTCAACACACCAAGAATACAAATGCTTGGTTTTAAAATTCAGAGGAAATAAAAACCATCAGCGTACTTAACAGGAAATAAATGCTGCATCTCGACATCTGACATTAAAACAAAAATCTTCTATAAAATAATTTGTTTTAAACTGATAGATGCCAGTGTTTAACAAAAGATGGCATTTTTAATGACGCGCATCAGTAAATACAGTTAAAAAATATTGCATATCAGTCGCTTTACACTGCAGTGAGGAATTGCTTCGGTGGCATCAGCTCCAATGTTTTATACATTTACAATAGACTCAATTTACTCAAAGCAAAGTAGCAAACACACACACACACACACACACACACACACACACACACACACACACACACAGCTTAGATAAAAGTGCAAAAGTCTGCATTTCTCATCTCTAAACAGTGAAGTATCTCTACAAGCAGCAGACAACATCGTCAAGATATAAAACACGCAACACATGAGTATGAATGCATGAAGGAAGGAAGACTTGGTATGAACACAGTGTTCTAGATTTTTATCTTAGTGCGATTCTAGTTTACTGCGATCATCTGATATGTTTGAAGTTTTATTCAACACTGCTGGAGGATTATTAATGGGGCTAGCATGCTGCAGTTATTAAAACAAAGTAAACACAAAAAAAGATTACAACGTCGTGCAGTTTGGACAAAAAGAGATCATGTCAGTTTGCAGGTTTACTCTTGAAAAGTAGACTCAGGATTGAAATATTTTCACGAACTACTTTCGAGCTGTTAAGTGGAGTGGCTGTAAAGATAATCAACATAACTGCTGGCTGACCCACATTTTAAGGTGTCAGAGGTTTCAGCTATAACGGAAATGATACTAACCTCCCATAAAAAAAAAACCCCAAAACGGTTTAGTAGGACACATCACCATCTCCATCGAACACATCGATCATCTGAAAAGGGTACAAACATATACACTACATGGACAAAAGTATTGGGACACCTGACTCTTTCAGCCATATGTGGCTTTTCCCCCAAACTGTTACCACAAAGTTGGCGAGGATAAAATGGATATAGTGGAAAATCTTAAGTGGCCTGCCATCAAGGGCTCTAACCCTAATGAAACACGGACCCCCAGTCCTCCTCACCCTACTGTATATCAGTACCTGACTTTACTAATGTCCTTATGGCTAAATGAGCCAAACTACACAATCTACTGGAACATCTTCCCAGAAGATAACAGGAACCAAGTACGGAAAGGGATGTTCAAAAAAGCACAATCTTTTGGTCAGGTGTCGCAAAATATTTATCCACGTAGTGCATCACCCACAAATAAACAACCTGTGATTCTTTACCATAATAAGACATTTTTCTTAAAATATTGCTTTTACCATATAAATCACAAAGACTGCATAAATATTTATCACTCTTGACCTGGGATTATACATCATATAAATAATGATTTTACACAACACAATAGATATATTACTGGGTCCATTATAATATTACGATTTAAAAGCTCTTCCAATAAATAATTGGTCAGAAAAAGAGCAAGAATTAAACAAATGCACTCTCGAGAGCTCACGTGCCACCTTTTGCTCGTTTACTTTTGCAAAAGTGTACTTTTTTTGGGAGGGAAAGCAAAAACCATGAAAATTTACTTATACACCAAAGTAAAATCATAGTAATGATTCAAATGTTTGACATAAAATGTAGCTCTGAAACACTGAGTGGAATCCATTTGTTTAATTCTTGCTAGATTTCTGACCATTGACTTTTAGGCTTGGCCCCTGTTTTTGTTTAGTCTTTTGTAAAAATAATAATAATAATAATAAAAAAAAAAATATATATATATATATATATATAACTGCAATAATATTCACTCCCTGCTGCTCCCTGCTGCTGGGGAGTTCCTGTCAAAACAGATGTGGTTTGCTAATTAACTAAATGTTTTTTTTTACTACATTCTGCCCCCTGCTGGATTAACAGAGACTTTTTAAACATACATTTCAATTATGGACCACGAGTTGATTTGTTATGAAAGGATATTCCAGACAATTTTACAATTAGCAAATCCTTTTCAAAATTGCCCGTAATATCCGCCATGGATTTTAATCTGGACCACGATTATCAGACTATGTTTCACAGCCCTGCTTTACAGCATCTGTGTAGTGCTTCTTCTCAGACAAAAAGCCAAATGAAACCATTTCAATGATGTATGAGGGCCGTCACTGAGAATAAATCTCAATTATTAATCTGTGCTTTTCAGTATCCTACAGGAACAGAAAGCACTGCAGGCTTTGTATTGGCTGCTCCATTAAATCCACATTAATGTTCACAGTGACACTCGAGCTATTATCTAACCATGATAAACAAAGCACCAATAACCTGAGGGGTGGGGGGGGATTGGGTAACCTGGGCCACACTATTTCTTTTTTAAATGTCAAGTTTCAAAGTAGAAAATACCAGAACGCAGAAGCACAGGAAATGCGCTTAAGTTCAAATCAGCTCTAATATAGAGCATTTTGACAACTGGGGCCTTGAAATAACCCAGAACATGAGTAAATACTGCACAGAGTCTGATCACATACTACTGCTACTGGTGTGTGATAGCAATAATATAATCCGTGCTCTAAAAATGCATAGAATACAGAGGAGCAAAAGCTTTCTATACTGTAGAAAATCAAATAGTTTGGAGAGACAAAACAATGTGCAGGTAAGTGGGAAAGAAGAGTTCTGCTTAATATTAAAGTAAAAAAACATTGTGGGGGGGGGGGGTTGGTTGGGGACTGATACGCATAGTCACAGACACAGAGTCACTGACAGAGACATACAGACACAGAGACACAAACAGAACCTGGAAAAAGCCCTACCTTGTTATTTGAGTCTTTAGAGTTAATTTAAAAGCTTCCTTTAAAACATTATGGCCATATAATCGATCTTGCGTTAGTGCCATTTGACTTAAGTAAAACACAAAACAGAAGTTAATACTAACTATAAATGACACAGACTCTGTACGAGCCTGTGGAGTATAAATAGATCCACTTTCTCTTCCCCCATGAGCTTAGTGTAGATATAGATCAGCACTGCAACCTGCTAACATTTAACTGGCAACCTTTTCTTTTCCTCTGCTCTCATACTGTATGAACAAGCACTGATAAACTCAAGCAGTTCAGCAGGGGCTCTGGGTCAGCTTGCGGTAGTGGGGCATGACCTTGCTGTCAGGAAGGTAGAGGGCCATCTCCAGAGCCACCAGGATGGTGAATTCGAAGGCGATCAGGTCGCGTCGGCTGAGACGGAACCTCTCCTCCAGCTTCTGCGTGGAGAAAAAAAAAAGGATAGATCATTAACCTAAACCAGACAGGGGAATGGGGAAATCTTGAACAATCTGATTCGCAAAAAAATGTGTGTGCATGTTGGAGCACGTTTGTGGAATTCCAGGAAAGTTTTTTACACTGTTATTGTATGCAGCTTGCAGAAAGAAACAACAGAATGGCCTGTTGTGTATTATTCTATTTAAACCATTTAGTAATTGAAAACACTTCACATTTCAGTGGATAATAGTCTGATGTTATGTTGAGATTTTCATTGGGAGTGACGAGAACGGACAGGATTAAAAGCGAGTTGATTAGAGGGACAGCGCATAGATTGGGATTATTTGGACATGTGCAGAGAAGGTACATGGGGTATATCAGTAGAAGAATTTTGAGTATGGAGCCACCAGGAAGGAGGAAAAGAGGAAGACCAAAAAGGAAATTTATGGATGTGGTGAAGGAAGACATGCAGGTATTTGTTTTGAAAGAGACAGATGTAGAGGTCGGGTGTTATGAAGACGGATGATCCACTGTGGCGACCCCTAATTGGAGAAGCCAAAAGAAGAAGAAGATAGTCTAATATCATGTTGTTCAACGTCTGAGACACATGTATGAGAGGATTCCTCTTCTCACTTACGTTTTAACTTCCAAAACATGGCAATAAAATCTACTTATTATTACCGTAATTTCCGGACTATAAAGCGCACCCATATATAAGTCGCACCCACTGAATTTTACAAATATTTAAATTTTTAACATAAATAAGCCGCATCTTGTGTCTACACTAATGTACTTTACACAGGCTTTAATTCAAGACCGAGGAATATGTCCTTATTATTTTCTGATGCTTATTATTTTCTGATTATTTTCTACTAAACAGTAGCCGACCAATAAAGTCATTGTTTACTGTCTTCCTCCTTCCTTTCACAACTATTTCTTTTGGGAGTTTATCTTTTGGCATCGTCGTGCGTTTAAAAAATAATTTTTTTCTCCTGATGCCGTGCAGCTCAGAACACAGGTGAGGTGCGTTTTTTCGGTTCTGTTCGGAAATTTCTTTGGTCTAATGTTATGTCGCTCATTTTTTTGGCCTGAAGTTGTGAAACCGGGAAAAACCCAGGAAAAATGTATGAATTAGCCGCTTTGTTGTTCAAGCCGCGGGGTTCAAAACGTAGGAAAAAAGTAGCGGCTTATAGACCGAAAAGTATGGTAATCTTTGATTTTGTGGAACACATGCCATACAAGTTCCTGTCCATGAACTGTTACTAAACACACTATATGGTAAAGATTAATGCATTAAAATAAATATATCGTTCATATTACAGCCACAACTACCTTCTGAAAAATCTTAAAGATTTTAAAGATTAATCATGTATTGATAATGCATGTATACACCAATAGCAAAACATTATATTAACTAGTGACTATTTACAGCCAAAATTGCTTGATTACATGCCCAATAAAACAGTTAACTGATGTGCAATATTAGATAAGTCATACATACAGTACAGTGATCAATTTTCAGTTTAAAATAAACTCATTCCTTTTTATTTACTTTAATAGGTGGCAAAGTCAAACACCCTGACATGATATTAGGAGGAAACCTTGAGAAGAACCAGACTCAAAACTCAATCTAACTGCAGCTTTGTGTGAATTGTACGACCAGTAAATTCAGCATAGTTTAACATGAACTCTTATTCTAGCTGTTCACTGATGGAGATTCGAGTGCAAACCGGTTAATAGAAATTGGAGTTCTAAACCATTGTAGCAAAATTACATCTATCAATTTCATTTAAAAGCTGTCAATCTTTAAGTCAAGTCTAGTCAAGAAGCTTTTATTGCCATTTCAACCATATATACTGTAGCTGACGCAGTACACAGTAAAATGAGGCGACGTTTCTCCAGAACCCTGGTGCTACATTTAACAACATAAACATAGCGCTACCCAACAGAACACAGAGTTAAGGACTAAATTAAGTTGTTCTCGCCACAGAAAGTGCATCATGTGCAGACAAAAGACAACACGAGACCGTGCAGGACAGATACACAAAGCACAAAATAGCGCCACCAGTAAACCTACTGTATAATGAGTTATACAGTACAATGTGCAAAAGAGAACTGTATACAGGAGGTTACTTGTAAATAAACACAAAATGTAAACAAAAAAGTTTGTGCAAAACAGCAATACCAGCAGTCAAGTAGATGTGCAAAAACAGCATGTAAACAGTTATGTGGTTATAAAAAATAGTAATATAAAATATTAGTATCGTGTGTTTGAGTTCAATGCGGTAACATGCAGTTGAGTGAGTTTGTGCGTGTGAGTTTCGGTATTAGTTCAGTTCTCTGTGTTGAGAAGCCTAATGGCTTGAGGGAAAAAACTTTTGCATAGTAGGAATGTGAGGCCCCTAATGCTTCTAAACGTCTTCTCTGATGGCAGAAAGGTGAAGAGTTTGTGTGAGGGGTGTGTGGGGTCATCCACAATGCTGTTAGCTTTGTGGATGCAGCGTGTGATGTAAATGTCCGTGATAGAAGCGAGAGAGACTTCTCGGCAATCCTCACTATCCTCAGTAGGGACTTGCCATTCGAGACGGTGCAGTTTCCAAACCAGGCAGTGATGCAACTGCTCAGGATGCTCTCAATGGTCCATGTGTAGAATGTGGTCAGGATGGGGGGAGGGAGATAAGCTTTCCTGAACCTTTCTTAAGAAGTAGAGATGCTGCTGGGCTTTCCTGGCAATGGAGCTGGTGTTGAGTGACCAGGTAAAGTTCTCCACCAGATGAACACCAAGGAATATGGTGCTCTTGACGATCTCTTGAGGATCCATCAATGATCAGTCAAGAGTGGTGGCTCTGTGCGCTCCTAAAGTCAACAACCGTCTCTTTGTTTTGTCATTGTTTAGAGACAGGTTGTTGGCTCTACACCAGGCTGTTTTACCTCCTCTTTGTATGCTGACTCTTCGTTCTTGCTGATGAGACTCACCACGGTCATGTCATCGGCGAACTTAATAACGTGGATTTAAAGTGGTAACATCTCATGAATCCTTAGACTCCCCATGTGAGGCCATCCACAAAAGCAGCAAGTGGTTTCCAAGTGATAAGAACTCCAACCAGTAAGACAGCAAAAGCAGACGTGTATCAGGGTGTTAGTTAATATTAGTCTTCAAAACACCCTTCGTAACTGTCAATCATTCTATATTTACATAATGATTGGCAGATTTACATGATTTAGTGGGTGACAATGCATAGCAACATACATATGCCAAATGTGTTCATCTGTAAACATCTGCCGAAGTAAAGTGCCATAATTAAATCCTTTTTGAAAAGATGCGACTTTGGGTTGCATTGGTACAATATATTGTTCTTATAATGTGACCGGTATGTATGCGTGTGTGTGTTCTGTTTGTCTAAACTCACATCAATTAGCTGCTTGACTTCTTGTTTCTTGAAGTCACTGCTGATTTTTGCGGCCAGCAAGAGGCAAGCGGTGGCCACCAGCTTCCTGTTCTGCTTGTTGAGGCGGCCCTGAAGGACGAGCTTCTCAAAGTACGCAAACGCCATGGCGATGGTGACTGGCTGCAGAAAACACTCTTCCCCTACAGCACGCATTTCTCGCTTCAAACTGATTCCAATCAGAGACAGAGAGAGAGGGGGGGGGGAGAGGAGGAGAGAGGGAGAGAGGGAGAGACGGGTAAGTTTATGGGACAGGGAAAGAAAAATATTTTGGATAAACTTTTGTATTGTTGTATGTAAAGTGAACTCGCTTGTAAAGAGCTGAAACTACAGGTTAACTTTAAACCTAGTTTAACCTAGTTTTACTAAGGTTTTTCCAGCTGTGTTATCTAGCCTTGAATTATTTACCATTAATTTGCCATTCATGTTGCTATGGTCACAAATTTACATACACTGTCACGAATGCATAAATTACAAACGACTGCTGAACCGAAAAATGAAAATGAAATAAACCAGATTGTCAAACAAGAAAAATAATCAAATGCTACAGTAAGAATATGCATATTTTAGAATGCAAAACAGAACAATGCCATAACTAATAATAAAAAAAACAAGACGTCTGGCAGGCGATAACAGCACCAGTCAATGGAGCAGAGAGTAGATCAGGGAGTCGGACAGTTGACAAAGTGAAGAAATAATGAACTTTGACTGCTGAGCCAAAGAAATAAAATTGAATTACCCAGATTGGGGGAAAACGCTCTGTTACTCTCAGTTACTGTGGGGATCACAAATTCTTGTCCAACAATTCAGCAAAGCTGGAATCAAATCTTTGAATAGGCTCTTTATATCCATATATATCCAGAGGATTGGTACAGTCATTACTATTTTACGCCTAAAAGCCTTCTGCTCATTTAGCCTGCATGTTAGATGCACCATTATAACTTCCTTTGTATTTTTTCTTTGTAAGTGGGGAAGACTTACCATTTACCACCTACTTTTGACTTGCGCTACATAGCACTACACTTAGATGGTGCAACAAGTATTAATTCTACATAGGCCTTACAACCAGGTGTTTGTCCAGCTGGTGCAATCGACTGCAACAACAACAAAGACAGGACTTGAGATCTGGTGGATTTTACTCTCACTGCAGCAATTAGATATAAACCTTGTGAAGAAAAAAAAAAGCAAATTTATTCTGTTTATGTTCAAGAAAGGTACACTCCTTTACAAGTCTTATTGTGAACAACAATGTTTGCAGATGAAGCCAATTTAACATCACAAGTGGCTTTACATGCTCTATGGATTCCTACGATATGCCATAAACTACCATAAACTTAAGATTTCAACCCGTGTGTGTGTGTGTGTGTGTGCGTGTGTTGCTACTGTTGGGCTCCAGACTGCTTTGAACAACAAGCAGAAGGTTCACCTGATGATACTTTGCCTACCTTCTGATCTTACTGAGGGTGAGCTTGATGTGAGGAAATTTCTCTTTAAAGGTCTCATTCATGTCTTTTTTCAAATCTGATGGCTTGACATACTCTATTACCGTAGTCTAAGACACACAGAGACAGAACAGGAGTAATATTGGAAAAAAAGAGAAAAGCACACAGTCACGTCAGATAATTTAAAAGAACACTGCAAAAAAAGGTCTTCCATTTCTACTATTGACTCCTTAATTAAATTAAATTCATTTTGAGACTAAAGTGTACATCAGAAATAACTTAAATTTATAAATATAATAAATATAAATTACTGATTGCTTTGGGTCATATATATATCAAGAGTATATTTCATTTTATTGTATTTTTTTTACTTTGTATGGTTGAAGGAGAAACATTTAAAAACAAGCAAAACATTTTTCCGTAACATTATTAAAAAAATATTGTACTGTGACACAAAATCATAATATAGAGAATATTACAAATATACAAATTGTATATAAAATGTAGAGCGTTGAAACAAACTGATTAACAACATTGACTAAATATCTGATTTCAATCAATTTAAAACTAATTGAGATGTAACAGTAATTACCTCAGAGTAATTCCTTATAATGCCAATGTTCTGTATATATTGCCTGATACAGTATGCTTAAGAAGCAATAACAGCTTTTTGATACTTGCTATATCAGCAAAATGTGCTATATCAGTTTGAAATGTGAATCTTTTTTTTATTTTTTTATCCAGACCTGTTGGATAGCAGTCAAAGGAATCACTGAACTGGAAAATAATTATTTTTTCTGTAAGGCATGTTTGCGTAGTACAGCCGATAGTTTTCAGCAACTCTGATGAGCCCTGATATATCTGGTATTGAACAATTTTTTTGGTCCAAGCAGGGCACACTAAATGGCAATAGCTGACGAATAATCTGACCCAATGTGCATATTGAACTGCTTCAGACTTCTAAATTTACTCCACCTTTTGCTGTCAGAATGACTTCTGCTCTTCCACTAGATTTTTGGAAGCACAGCTGTGTGGATTCAGCCACAAGAGCATTAGTAAAGTCTTGCACTGATGTCAGTCAATGAGACCAGGCATACTGTCACTGCTGTAGTTCATCACAAAGGTGCTGAGTAGGTGGTCTATGAAATGTTGTCATACTAGAAACATGTATGGGCCTCCTAGTTCCAGTAGAGAGATCATACATACTACACAGTTGTGTGTTTACAAGTTTGTAGCAGCTGTTCAAATATGAACTATTCAAGAATCAAATCTTGGTGTCGAGTCGTCATACCTTTGCCCGTATATAGTGTGCATTCAGAACTTTGAAATGCACCCAATGAACACTGATCTTTACAGTTATTTTCTTCCATGTGGTGAATGATATATAGTGGACAGATTAGTGGGAGATCATGGAAAAACCTGAATATGACCTCCTCACACACACACTAGAACAAATCAGTCAGACATCTGTCATACACTAATCCCTTCCTAAAGGGCAAAAAGGGACAAAACAGTCATAGTTGCTGGCTCACAACAACAATGTAGCTCTAACTGAAAAGGCTACACATGTGCAAGGTCTCCTTATTCCATTGGACACATTTTTGTCTTACCATATAAGAGGCAAAGATCAGAACTCTCTTGTGCTTTCCACAAGGCCACTGCGGGTCACTTAGCAGGTTGGGATCATATTCTGTGTCATCCAGACCTGAAAAACACACACAAATACAAAATGGGTTATATTTTCCAACATATATTCATACTGTCTTTACAGACAGGTTATAACGTTGAATTAACATTAATCTTTAGCAACCACTTTAACTTAATCTGCGTTTCCAGAGCTGGGGTCTTATCACTCCTGCATACACACAGGTTTATTTAAACCTTGAATATGCATGTTTCTTCGCATTCGACATGATTTATTACGTTTTGTTTGTGCATAAGGTTGTGCCTATATTTCTGTACTCTGTGCATATATGCATGAAGAAAACCACTTGTCAAAAAACTAAACTAAAGGTTCTCACAGCAAGGTGTAGACGGGTGACACTGATTAAACGGAAGCTAAAATCATACATAAAATGCACAGTTAAAGACAGACTGGGATAATGCCTCATTCACAGATTTGTTATGTGCAGCTTTGCGAAATGAATATCACGTTTTAAGGCACCACAGGATACTCCAGGCTAAGAGCGAGTCAGTTGAATTCATTTGCCACTGCAGTTTAATTGATCACTACTCTACAGGATTTAGCCACAGGCGTGTTTGAAGCAGAAATTGGGGACATGTCTGGCATTTGCCATCCAGCCAGGAGTCAAATAACAACACATTTCAACGCTATTTATCTTGCTAACGCCACATAACACTGCATTTCCAAAACCGGCATCATAAATGATGAATTTCCACATCGTTCGCATAGTTTCAAAATGTAACTGGGGCAAAAAAGGTCCGCACATGCACTTTTTAAAATCGCATTTAGCTTTGGAAAAGACATATAAAAGTAGGACATAAACCATTTTTATTTTGTATTTCATGTTACAGTAGCTCTACTTCGGGATCATTCTTAGATCTTCGGAAATGCTCCGAGTCATCTGTAACAAGCAGTGTTCTCATGAATCAGTTATTTGAGTGTTTGATAATTTGGGGGAGATTTCTTTATGCAAAAGCGTGTGGCCATACACGAGCGAATCAATTCTAAATGCTTCAGTTTGTGATAAATACCATATTTTCTTGTGTGCACTTGGCAGGTTGAATACACAAACGTAGAACTTGTTTTATACGAGACCCTTGGAGTCTATGTGGACAGTGAGATGAATCTGGAGAACCCAATGGAAACCTACCCGAACATGAGGAAATCATGTCTACCTCCACACAGGCAAAAACTCGGATCGAACTGTCGGCCGTGAATCCTTAACAACCATATGGAATTTTTATGATAAGACAAAAAATAAACAGCTATCCAGATTTGTTTTTCCCAATAGAACAAAAAAACAGCTAAACATTTTATACATTCCTAATTTAATTCATATATAACAAATTAAATGCACTATAAATGTGAATGTAACTAAACAGAACTATTCTGAATTATATATTTGCTCTATTAATAGCAAATATATGATTCTTTTGGCCATCTGGAACATTACTCTTACTTCCTGTGCCAAACTGATAATGCAGGATTTGTCTATTATAACGCTTACAAAACAAATGCTATAATTTTAGAGCCTTTAAGAGGTTTAACTTAATGGTTTACTTTTTATACATTTTAAGCCTGTGAATGTAGTTCAGTCTACACAGTAAAACCCAAAACTATCCAAATCCACACTTCCTTAACACGCAGAGGGGCCATGTTTATGGTTAATGAAGGGTTGCTAAATTAGGCAACAGGATGCAGTGAGCAATAAGATGCTCACATGATCGACACACTGAGAACCAGAACAAATGAACACACAAACACAGACACAAACTCTCCTTAAAGAATATTATTAACAGCCAGCTGCAGCATGTTCGTTGCCACTTCCCTTCACATTCAATGAGTCACATTGCACAAGGAAGGTTTATTTTAAGCACTGTGTGTGTGTGCG
Source organism: Silurus meridionalis (assembly GCF_014805685.1). Lineage (NCBI taxonomy): Eukaryota > Metazoa > Chordata > Actinopteri > Siluriformes > Siluridae > Silurus > Silurus meridionalis. The sequence continues at coordinate 6,866,211 of NC_060899.1, forward strand.
CGTGTGTGTGTAGCCTTCATTTGCATTCTTCAGAAACATAATGAGCAATACTATACTTATTTTCAGCAGACCTTGGGGCAATTAGCTACGCTGATTACAGCTAAGTGTTAGAAGAGTTTCGAAATATGCACTGTGTGTGCATGTGCACGTGAGGGTGTTAAAGAGGATGATGAGGCTTTCACACAGTTCGTACCCAAGTCAAAGCCTACAGTGCTGTTGAGACGGGATGGAGGGCAGCTGCTGCATGGGATGCTGTTTCTGGGGTGAGGCATCTGCAGAGCGATCTCCGGTGGCTTTTCACGAACCAGTGCATTAGTGGGGTACAGAAACCGGGCATAAGACACAGTCTGAAACACACACACAATCCATACAACTCGTCAATTTTACATCATAATGATACTTTCGTTTTTTTCACATTTGACTGTAATGAGGCTGTTAGTGCACCTCAGGGTCTCGATCATACGCCTCATTAAACACGCTCATACTGACACGTCCTGATGAGAGCTTAATAGACACTTTGAATGATCCAATGAGAGTCTTACCCTGCCGTAGATGCCAAGCTCCACTCCCTCCAGGCCAGGGAGCATATCTAGTGTGGTGGAAATGCCCCCAGATGAGTGTCTCCGCCTAGGGGTGCTTAGGGCCGGGTCACTGAAAAGGACAAAGAGAGAGCACTGGAGGCAAAGGGACTTTCTATTATTTAGGGCTTGGTTAAATATATATTTTTTCAGATTTAGGGGTTTTAATAAATAGATGCTCTGATACAAACTGTTTTTCCATCATCTGCAGTCCATCAGTAACATACTCTGATAGACAGGAAATAATATATCCATAATCTTAATGTATACTAGCTTGCATTTCAGCTTCAGCTGAACATTACCACATATAAATAAATCTGCTTCATGTTACTCAATGTGATAAAGTATATAATAAAGAATGAATGGGAATGTTCATAAAATGTCCACTTATTATTTTTTTGTCTGTGAAAAGCTGCTTTGAGACAATGTTTTTAAATGTAATGTTTTTACAAATAAAAATGAATTAAATTGTTTTCATTACTGACAAAGTAAAAAAATAAAAAATAAATAAATCCCCTGCTTACACAAGCATGCACACCATTAAGCTCAATACAGAGGAAAATTACAATGTAGTAAATTTATTACAAAACAGTACATAATGTGCAATGAAAGAAAAAAAAAAAGGAAATGACGCACAATATTATTTCCTCTTCAATGAATTGCCTTTTCTGCTGGAAAAATTTGTGTTTGCTTTGGCATTCAGCTTTACCCAAACAACAGCAGAAAACAGAAGCATCAAGTGATCTAATCAAGTAAGGTGTCAATACTTTGACATATTTTATTACACTGAATATGCATTACAATTTGTGGTGACAAATCAGCCATTACACATTAACACATCATTGATGACAAAGTATTGGTCATCACAGCTTGGCATTCTCTGTCTATAATGTCTTAAAGGAACAGAGTACATACACACTGTGTGAAAATGATTTCCATTTTCTAAAATTCCACATTTTTCCATACTTGCTGCATTCAACCATTTAGCAGCTTTATTACAACAGACACCGCACCTTCTCTCAGAGCAACATTTAAGTTTGTTTTTCTTTATTTTATTTTTTTTTATTTTGAGTCTGCAATTATTTTGTCAGTCTGCATAAGCACTGGCTGAGCATTATTATATTTATTACAGAACACCAGCAGTAATTATCCGCCTTTAAATGAGGACATAATAAGGTTTTGGGTTTAACCCAAAACTGAATACCTTAAAATCAAGCAGAACAATAATTAAAGTTTAACTAAGAAACATATTATTATACACATTTAAATAATGTTTACTAAAACATTCTGGAATAATGGGCTCGATGGCCTTTTTGTGCAATATCCCTAACAAAAAAAGTTTGAGAATCCCTGTGTAACATTGGAATTTAGATGAATGTTTGAGAGAGAGAAGAAAGGAGCAGCGAATCTCTCAAAAGCTCCCGGGCTGAAAAAGTAGAGTGTCGTTCATTGCTAACATTCACAAAACAGCCTCGGCTGGCTCACCTCACACACATCAGATCAGCATGCTTTTTTGTCAGGATACACGCGTCTCAGCTCACCAGACGTGCAACTCCGGAACCTTTAAATAACACACTCCTTCGTCATTGTCTCTGCTTGGTCACTGTGTCTCTGCTCAGACTGAGCTCTCTACAAATAGCAGCTCTTTACACACTGACAGATGGGCTTAGGAAAGTGACCTGAATCAGTCTGATTAACACTGGGGCTGTCTTCAGTCAGTCACTCGCACAAACACATCATCGTCGTCATATACCATATGTCATTAAACACTTGCTCTTTTCTCATAGATCATTTAGGCATCACTTCCTTACTAGCAAGGCTTCACTATTCCTTTTATGACCTTTTACGTAATGAGTGAAAATAAACTGTTTCCCCTCAATCCACAGAGGAAAAATCTAATGGATGGTGGGAACAGTAGCAAGGTCGTAGGCCGGGTCCTGCCTATATGAGCTGAGTATTTGTGGGAAACTAATTTCAAACTGAAAATTTGTCAGAGGAAACTATAAAAACTTGTGTGTCCAACACACATTCATTCTCTTCCTCCCCCTCCCTCTCTCTCATCAAGGCTAGTATTTTAAGTTCATTATAGTCTCAGGAGGAAACAGCACATGGAAAAGCAAATAGCAGGAAGAGACATCATTATGCAAAAGAGCAAAAGATGGGAAAGAGATGACAAAACTTCATGGCACTAAGAAAAATGAAGGGAAGGAAAAGATCATCATTTGGTTGGACTGAGTTGGATGTCTGATACAATATTGTTGATCTTGGGTACCTTATGTAGAAGCTTTCTCCATATGGCAGCACCGAAAATGCAGCACACAGTGATCTTCTGGCACAGATCAGCACAATCCTGTGGAGCACGGAAAAAAAAAAAAAATCATCAAAATACCCTTTTTTAATTTTTTTTTTTTACACCTTTTCTCTTTTAGTGTGAAGGAACGTAACCATTCTGCATCACATGCACTTCTGTTCTCACCACTCCTATGGTTTGGATTCCTAAGATCCTTGAAAATTATCTCGAAAACCGCACCCTTCTCGTCCCCCTCCACTTCATCTTCATACTAATTTGTTGTTTTCTGCTATTGCCGGCATGCTACACCACTCAAATGCAGGCATTATTGATTTAGTAACCGGTCAGTGGAAAACATCCCATCAGTCTCTCTTCAGTTCCGCTCTCCTCTTTGGCTCCAAATATGAGACAGAGTTATAAAAAGCCGAAGCCTGGGAAAAATCAGCGGACCGCAAATGTCCGTTGCACTGTGGGACTGTTTATAATGAGTCTTCAATAAACATAACTGTCATTCCTCAGTTGGAGGATGAGCAGAGACTTTATAAACATCAATCCAGATAGATCTCAAAACTGCATGTTTGGTTTAAAATGCTTTATGTGCATTATTTATCTCAAAAGTAAAAAAAAAAAAAAACTTCGGAAAATGCTTACATGGCTTAAATATTTTTTGGTCTTTGGGGGGGAAAATATGCAATCTGTAGGTTGTACATAGTGGCATTAATCTTTAACAAAGCTAACAAACTGGACATCAAGCATAATATCTGCAGTACTGCACTGCCCACCATCTGGTACGTTATGAGTTGAATGGGCCACATACTCATTGTTTTTCTCAGTTATTTCACTCTACACTACAAATTGAAAATTCTTTTTTTTTTAACATATCCAATTTAAGGTGGACCAAACACAGCAAAAATGAACCACCAAATAATCCATTAAATTCTGTCACAGCGGCCCCAAACCAATGAATCTGTTCCCCTCTGCCCTGTAAATAAGATGATCAGACAAAGATACTCAGCAAAAAGGCATTACAAATGATCATCACCACTGCCTCAACAATGCCTGTAAAATAGTACTTTTTGTGGTAAATACAAAACCAATAACACTGAATTGAAGGTTGGTTTTCACTGTTATGCAATTATAATTATAATATATATATAATAGTCTAGAAGTAGTAAACAAGTTAGCTCTCAAATGTATAGAAACATTAACACTTTACCACTCCATTAACACTTAAGTCAAAAACATTTAATATTGGTCATCAGAGATCACACCTGCATCCTTAAACTGTTACAAACTTATTTTATTGATTTTTTTGATGCTGAGCAGTGGGGTGAAGGTCTGGTGAATGACTTGTCTAAAATGTTCCACTTTTTCTCCTAATGAAGTCCTTTGTTTTACTAGCAGTGTGCTTTGGGTCATTGCTTTTTGCATGATGAGGTTCCTCTAAATTAAATGCAGACATGTAAATTGGCAGACAGATTTTTGCAATAGTTAAATAATCTCTTGCATAATAGAATTTTTGGCATCTTCAGTAAATATTAATAAGCATGGTCCAGAAGCAGCCATGACACTGCCTCCACTGTGTTTGACTGTTTAGCTCTCTTTTGGATCATGAACAGATCCTTTCTTTCTCCACATTTCGGGCTTTCTATTAATTTTATAGAGGTCAATGTAAGTTCCAGAATTTTTTGCACTTTCTCTTTGTATCTCTTTTCAAATTCCAATATGGTCATTCAAATCATACTAGTTTGTACCATGCTAAATGGTATCTATTTTACAAGTGGTTGGCAGTCTTCTAGAATAAACTGTGAGTTATATACTGCTGTTATTTTTCTTGGCTGGCCAATTCGGTTGTTTGTATACTAGTGAATTTTCCTTTTTTATTTATTTTTTAACAAATTCCAAGTTGTTGTATTTGCTATACCCAGTGCCATGCAATGCAAAATTTTTCTCTATTTTTTTTTTCTTGAATGAAGCTTGAAATAATGGATTGCTTTTCTCCCATATATGTGTGGTCTTCATGTTGGTATCCATATTAAATAAAAAATAGCCCTGGGATTCACAGGTGAATCCCAGGGCTCAAATCAAGAGTACACAGAGCACACTCTGGCAGCAAGAAACACCTAGTCATGTGTTCCAGTATTTTTGATAATTTAAAAATAAATAGGTGGGTTCAAACAAAAGGTGCCATCTACTGTGTACATCTAGGTGTAGATACTAGGAAGTTAAATCGTTCACCTTATATCCATCTTTTGACCTCAAACCCAGATACCTTTGTGTAGCAGAAACTAAAGAATCAGCCTTGAAACTGTAATACTATATGGTCAAATGCATCTGTTTATAAACAAATACATTGATTGCAAGCATGTATTTTTCAGAAATTTTTACCCAAACCATGCTGTATTTAAGTGTAGTGACACAGATATAGCCAGTCAGCTCTGTTAACACTTGCTGCTTATTAGAAGAGAACAGAGCTAAAGTTTTGCACAGGTGGGTAGGGATCATCACTTCATAAGACGACAACCCCTCGCCTATTAAACTGATTTATAAATAGAAACAACAGCATACAAACACACACACACACACACACACACACACACACACACCCCCCACGGTAGAAGGATAAATGGGAACATACATAATTTACTTTAAACCAGTTTATGATTCTTACAAACCCGTAGACCCTCACAATTACCCCGAGACCTAATGAAGATAAAGCCTGCAATAAAAAGAATAATAAAAAAATAATAAAAGACACACGCACACACGTGTGCACGCACTAACACACACAAACCCACCTGCTGCCTCTGGTGTCATACTGTCTCATGTTCTTAATGAAGTGAACTTTCTTTAAGGGGCGGGGCCAGTGAGAACCTGACAGGTTGCGTGTCCTGAAACAGAAAAAAAAGAGAGACAAATATAAAAAGACAAAAACTACAAAACTGCATATTTGATTACCTCAACATGACTTTTAAATTAATAATCAATACTTGTCATTTGGTTATGTTTGGTCACTTGAATATACAGTGTTATTTTGACTAAAAACATATTTGTAATTAACAAGAAATAAAAACCAAGACGCTGTCCTCACAGCATGCTGTCTTTTCTTACACACACTCGTCTCCTTCAAACCACCTTTGACCATTATTCACCTCATTCACACAGGCCTTCATGCATTTTTATGTCTATTATTAATATGCTCATCTATTTCACAGTCATTAGTCGCTCAGCTTTGTGTCAGAGGTGTCGGGTTGAAGGAAGCTGGAAATTTGTATTCGTCATACACCAGCTCAGATACACCGACAGTTATCTCAGCCCTACTTTCAGGCACGAAAAATATTTTACTGCCTTGTGACTGGCAGGAGCCAAAAGCCAATCAGGCTTTGGTAAATTGAGAAATGTGAGGTAAAATGTGAGGAAACAAGATTAACAATTCATGGAGCTAGCTTTCAATATCTTTCTGAACAGATAGGAGCTATGGCTTTTATTCATTCTTTTTTATTTAAACATACTGTGCATAACAAATTATATCACTGACAACCGCTCGATTGAAAAGAAGAAGGAGAGTTTTGTAGTATTTAGTTGCCCCCTTATTTATTTAATGGCAGTGTGCACAAGCTGGCATGGACTCCACAAGTTTAAAACTTATGAAACTTTAGTGCAAAAACTTGTGACCTATCTCAGTTCAAAAACATCAAAATATGGTATGAACACATACTTGCTTCAATAGAAGTGTTGAGAAGACATGAGTAAAATCTGACCTTTTGTACAACAGACGAGACATGCTTTATATTGAATAGTAGCTTAGCTTTAAGTAGAGACCTTCAGATCTTAAATGTACAATATTCAAGATTTGAAAACAGACTTTCTTAATTATGCAAAAATTAAATCACTTATTTCCAAAAAATAAAAATACAAAATAAAAAAAACCCGGATTTCAATTTGAAAGTTTGGATCCCATTATAACTGAGCTAAACTGGAGATATGCAGATCTATGGGGGAACACAATCTACAACACATTTGCCTTCAACCAGAGATTATATCTTGGCAAGCCGACAAATGTTAGTTGCCTTGTTCATTCTGCAGAATACTTTATGTTTTCATGTTCCAGCAGAATGAACAGTTACAAAACAGCAGGTGTTTGGATAGAGCAATGCTGCAAAAACTGCAAAATAGCTTCTACCATTATCTAAAAAAGATTTGTCAAAAAGTAATATTTTTATTTTTTACAATTACTTCATGTAGTCAGTTGTATCAGTGGGAATGTCACTGAGCTTTTCCCCTTATAGTATTTATCATCACTGGCTCTCTCATCCATCACAGAGATTTACATTTTTGGCCCCGGCTTTGACCGTTGATGTGGAGCAACAAGTCCAGCTTCATGAGAGATATTTTATACTGTCCCGAGAACAGTTTTGGGCCTCTCATCAATCCTGATCTTTCAGTGACCTGATGCCATGTGCAAGAATGAATAGTACCGTTATCCACACCAGATGGGCCGTGAGGGAGCAGCTAGAGAGAGTTAAAAGGAAGCAAAGGCCATTCATTTTCAAAGAGTTGCAAACTTCCAGCATTAGCAACTCTTGGCAACTATAATGTGGTCGTGTCCAGTGATGCAAATTGATGTAGCGACTATGAGTCAGAGTTAAGACTGGAGAGTGCAAATGGTCTATCTTCTGATTTACTGTTAAAAGTGGAATGTTATCTATTGATAATAGGTAATATGGCAACAATTAGAAAACACCCATTGGCGACATCATAGAACAGCAAATGTATGCGAGTATGTAAATGTATGTAAATAAGAAATACTTAAATTATGGTGTGTCGTGTCAGTCAACTTGGGTATCCAAGCTAGTAATGATCATTTCAAATGATCTCGAACACTGCATCCGTCTCTTCTTCCTATGCTTCATCTTCATCTTCATTGATTCGGCAAAATGTTCCATGATATATAAATCATAATTATCATAAATATCTTACGAAAACATTATCTGCGTTGTGTTTATAAGTTCAACATCTTTATGGCTACATATCTTTTAACCCTGAATGATCTCGGATTTTTAAATGTCTGAAATGCACTGATAAATCATCCTTTTCTTTATGACAAGTTCAAATTCGAATTCAACTGGCTATGCTTGCAGAGACACGTGTATAACCACATGGAATCATCACTGTAATCAGTCTGTGTAGCTGTTTTACTAGTTTCACAAGTTTAGTTATTTACTAAATCACCTTTTCAAATTGATCATTTTTTTTGTCTAAATACCAGAAAGCAAATAGAAGTAAATATATAAAACGTCCTTATTTTTACTCTGGCAAACTGACTTCGTTTTCTTGCCTCAACTTAAATGTCTTTTTTAATATATATATAATATAATATAATATATGTTATATAAAACATAGATCGGTCAGTTCCCTTTGATTTTAATGATACAAACAAAACATTCACATGGCAAAAGTTCGTCCAATACTTCTTTCTGAAAGTAAAGTGATTCATAGACAGAAAATAAATGAAACTATTCTCTTTTGTTTGCATGCTAATAGCTGGTCCATCAGTTCAGTATTTCTCAGCATATGAAATGAAGGACTAAAAAGCAGGAAGCTGGAGCAGTCCCTTGTTACATCTCTAGTTTAAACACACTTTGCTAAGCTTTGCCCATCTGGGCATTAGCACTCTTGGCATGCTGGGTCAGAGGACATATGGCTTGACTCCACTACTGAGTCCCAGAGAATACAAATGTAGCAATGACAGCTTCAGCACGGTATTTAGGCTGGATTATCACAACCACTCCACAAGGTCGAAACACAACAGCGTGGCAAAGGGGAATATTAAAGAGCTCTATGTTAGGCAGCACTGATGGACTGCAAGCTTTGGGATCTTCTTAAAAAAAATTATTAACTCAGTCAAGTGTACCTGGACTTTTTTAGGAGCACCATTTACAGAAAACCAGAGCTAAAATTACACACCTATTCAAATCAAACAGAGTATTAAAATATTCTCAGATCCTGTATTATTTTTTTTATTCTTATAAACTTATCAACATACCAACATATTCATCTAATGCAGACTCAAAGGAAACATACATACATAATTACCTATACACTTCCTGTATATTTTATTAGGAATACCTGTACATCCATGTTGCAATTCAATAAGCCAATTACACTGACCAGACATAACATTATTACATAATAACATTGTGACTGGTGAAGTTAATAACACTGATTATCTCTTCATCATAGTGCCTTTTAGTGGGTGGGATATATTAGGCAGAGGTTGTAGGATGTTCCTGGTCTGCAGTGGTCAAGGCTCACTGGTGCACGTGAGGAGTGAAGGCTGGCCCGCGTAGTCCGATCCAACAGACGAGCTTCTATAGCTCAAATTTCTAAAGACGTTACTGCTGTTAATGCTCGACATGTCAGCAATGTTTGGCAGCAATAGGGGACCAACACAATATAAGGCAGGTGGTCAGAATGTTTTGCCTGATTGGTAGCTATAAAGTAATGCCTGGTCGAGGTATGTGGCAGGAACGTCATGTAAAAAAAAAATGAGGTAAAGAGCTTCAGTTAATGCTCACATCTCGATGAATTCAGCTGTGGCTTGGTTTACATTTATGGCATTTTGGCAGACGCCCTTATCCAGAGCGACTTACAATTATCACATTCATACAACTGAGCATATATGTGGTTAAGGGCCTTGTTTAGGAGCCCAGAAGTGCCAACTTGGTGTGGCTGGGATTTTAACTTACGACCTTCAAAGCCAAAGTCGAATGCCTTTATCACTAAGCTACCACCCATATGGTTGTTAGTACTATAAGGGCTGGTATAAGGTATGGTAAGAAATAAATCTTATTCAATCTATATTACGGCATTTTCTGTGTAAAGCTGCTTTGAGACAGTGTCCATTGTTGAAAGCGCTATACAAATAAAAATGTATTGAATTGACTGAGTTTTTCAGAAACTGTTGATTTTCAGACATGGTGCAAAAAACAAAAAACATCCTGTTAGCTGAGGATCTGAAGGCGGAAACACCTTGATCAAAAGAGAATGAGCAGACTGGTGTGAGCTGCCAGGAAGGCTATGATAACAGAAATAAGCACTCTCTACAACTGTGGTGAGTAGAAAAGTATCTCAGAAGACACAACACATGGAACCTTAAGCTGAATGAGGTACAACAACAGAAGCAGAAGAAAATGATCCACTCCTGACAACCAAGTACAATAATCATGACCAGGATATTTTTAATCATTTTTAGCTTTTCATTTTGGGTGAGGATCTTGTCCATGATGGCCTTAAAATCTAGGTTCTTGGCTGACAGAATTAAAAAAACACAAATGTAGGTGTTTTGTGCATTTCAAGATGCTTTTCTGCTGACTACAGTTGTAAAGAATTATTTATTTATTATTTGTTTTACTATATCCTTCAATATATTAATCTGGTCATTTACCTCTGACCTCAATCATCAACAAAAGCTGTTGCTCACAGGATTTTTACTTTTTGTTTTTTGGAACCATTCTGTGTAAACTCTCAAGACTGTTTTATGTGAATCCCCAGAGCTCAGCAGTCTCTAAAAAAAAAAATTAAACCAGCCCATCTGGTGTCAACAACCAAACCATAGTCAAATGCACAGCCTTATTTTGATGTTTGACAGGAACAATAACTGAAGTTTGTTCCTGCCACACAACTGGGTGATTAGATAACTGCATAAATGAGCAAGCGCATAAGTGCAAATGTAAAAGTCATAAAGATTTTGAAGTCAACAGACATGTACAGGGATGGGCATCATACTAAGAAATTATATTTTAGGGAAAATACAGATTTATTAAAAGTATACAGAAGTATCCAGCATGAACATGTGAAATGAAAGTAGAATGAAAATGAAGACATTTTTACACTAATAAAATTAAGTCTGTGTCAAGTTTAAAAAAAAAAGGACAGACAATTCATGCCGTGGTTTGTGCGCTGACATGCTCTGTAAAATATCTGTGGGACCTTTTATAGACAGGTTTGTGCCTTTCCAAATAATGTCCAGTCAACTGAATTTATCACAGGTGGACTCCAGTCAAGTTGTTGATCATCTCAAGGATGATCAGTGGGATTTTTTTTATTCTTGTATTGAATTTTTTTGTTTTAATAAACATGCAAAGATTAAAAAAAAAAAAATTCATGTTGACATTATGGGTATTGTTTGTAGAATTTTGAGGAAAATAATGAATTTAATCCATTTGGAAATAAAGCTGTAGCATAACAAAATTTGGAAAAAAAAATGAAGCGATGTGAACACTTTCCGGATGCACTGTAGCTAACAAATGCACAATATGGTGAAATGTTTGTGTGTACCAGACCATAAGGTTTGTATGTGCCTTAAAAAAAATCTGATTCGAAAAAAGGGGAAGATACACTACATTTTGTTCATTTGTGCTCATTCAGCCACAAGGACACTTAGTAAAGTCAGTAACCTAGGTGAGGCCTGGGGGAGCATAAAAGCGTTGCAATTCATTTTGAAGGTGTTCAATAAGGGGTAGGTCAGAGCTCTATAGCAGGTCACTCAAGATCTTCCACTCCATATAAACCATATTTTCAAGGAGTTCACTTTGTGCACCGTGCATTGGCATGCTGAGACGGGTTTTGGGTCTTTTGATCACGTGAGGGGAAAATGTAATGCTACTGCATCCAAAGACAAAGTACAATTGCAACCCTCCAATGTTGTGGTAAGAGTTTGGGGGAAGAACCACACATAGCTGGAACAGTGGTGTCCTCAGTGCTCGATTTGACGGTGGGCAGGAGGATATTTTAGTCAAAAATATATGAATTACACAACAACTGGGGACCCCCCCACCCCCATAAGACTTGCCTCAATTCGAGCACTGGGTGTCCCAATAATATTGTCCAAATAGTGTATTTACTATTAGCAAAAATCTGATTTGCTGCCTATCCATTGGTATTGACCTTCTAACCTGACATTAATAAAGTATTGTAAATGTTAGTAAACTAGCTCATGGATAGCGCTAGCATTTAACGTGTTGTATAGCGTGAGAAGGTCACAAGATGACAACACAAGTCTTAGCTGTTGTGTGTTGGGTTTTTTTTCTTTTTTTTTTTTTTTTACAGTGATAAATTATTGGCTGTTAAACTAAAATGCTAAGATAATACACTGATTCTTTTGGATTGAGGTGAAGAAAAAGTTTAATGAGAAACTTTGGTGCAAGAGCAGGCCATAACAATAAGGACCAAACAACTAACATTTTGTGCTGTGATTACAGTGGATATATGTCTATTTGGTACATTAAAGCTAAATGCACACAACACCGTGTCAGATTCAACTGTAAACTATCTTTCTTTTGGCTTCTCCCGTTAGGGGTCGCCACAGCGGACCATCCGCATGTTTGAATTGGCACATGTTTTTACACTGGATGCCCTTCCTAATGCAACCCTCCCCATTTATCCGGGCTTGGGACCGGCACTAAGGCTTATGCAACCTTAATGGCTGGGGTTGGTCCACTGACAGGGGATCACCGAAAAAATTAATTTCCTGGCTTTTGCACACATCATTTACAGTGTTATATCATACATAAAGTGTAGCTGATGTAACAGACTGTTGCCACTGTTGAGCAGACGATCATTGCCCTTAGGAATTCATGGAAAATGACCCTACTGTGTTAATACAGCTTACAGGTACATGGAGACAAATCCTAAGAGCAAAGTCCACACTGGGAAAAACACTCAGAACAATAGGTTTTTCTTTCATCTAAATTGTGCCCGGCAGATCAGTGCGTTTCATCTATTCAATTTGTTTTGTATGGGGCTTTTCGCAAGGGACGTTTCCCCAAACTAGTTTTACAGAAAAAAAAAAGTTATGAACATTAATTGCAGTGTGATAAATTAGTTGCTATATAGTTATCCCTATTGAGCAAGTAAGGGGTGACAGTGGTGAGGAAAAAAAACCTGTGATGGTATGAGGATGAAACCTTGACAGAAACCTTCACAGAAGCCAGACTCAAAAGGGAACCCACCTTCATCTCTATTCATTATAGTTCCAGCGATCGAAAAAAGACTCATTTTAAGAGTTAACTTAAACTAAAACAGTGACACTGGCTAAACAGGGTGAAATTAGTAAATGTGCAATGTTGTCAAAAATAGACTGCTGTTTTGGTATTTTTAAGTCAGCTGTGGTGTCTGATCATACACTGTGACTAACCGTGAAACTGTGACACAATAACAGCTTCTGTCCCCACATAGGAAAGGTATAGCAAAGTAGCACAATATAAGCAAAACTACTCTCCACTCCAACTTAAACACACACACAGGAATTCCTCAACGGAGAACATTCATTAGCATAGCTATTTAACTTGTCATTTTGTCTCCCACTTTTATTCGTGCCTCCCACAGTTGTTGTAGTCTGCCACCCAGGATGGAACTCTGATTGAAGTAACACAGCTGTAAACACTAACAAATTTAAACCACAGGCTGTAAAAGACCCATGATGTCAAGAGTTCATGCAGTCATCTAGAAATAGCCTTTCTGTATGATCTTATAAAACTGTGTCAAGAAGTCAAGGAGTCTCTGCTATTAACTCCTTAATTTTTTTAATACATACACCATATGGACATATGGGACATTATTAAAGGGAAGTATTGGGACATCTGACTTTTCCAGCCATATGTGTTTTTCCCCCAAACTGTTATCACAAAGTTGGAGGAAAATAAATGTCTTCACTTAAACTAGAAGACCCATGTAATGTTTCTGTTAACAAATCCAGCTCCATGAAGGAAGGAGCTTACATAGGAAGGAGTGGAACGCACTGTTTTTAACCGACTGTCTGTCTACCTCTCACAGAACAACCTCCATGATCCAAACCAGTTCTGGCTTCAAAGTGGCACATTTCACAAAGATGGCCCTTTTGGCAGTTACAGGGAAACTACATGCTGCTCGATCAGCCAAGCTGTCATCTGTACTCATCCTCCTTAATCTACTTTCGGCAGACACAGTCAACTTCAAGACTCTCTTTTTTACCCTCAGGAGCCTCTGTATCTGTGGAGCAGCATAGGAATGGTTTGCTTTCTATATGGAAGGTCACTCATACCAGTTAACATGGAGGGGGTCCATATTTGCCCCCACGCAGACTCTCCACTGGTGTCCCACAAGGCTCAGTACTTGGTCCCCTCCTTTTCTCCATCTGTACACACTCAATTGGTGATGTCATATCCTTACATGGATTTTCTTCCCACTGCTATGCTGATGACACTCAACTCATCTTTTCTTTTCCTCCCTTAGATACCACAGCTTCTACTCAGATCTCGGCATGCTTGACAGACATATCTTCATGGATGAGTGCTCATCAATTAAAACGCAACCCCAGCATAACTGAACTGCAGGTCATCCCTGGTGATTCATCCCAAGTCAAGATATCCGAATAACTCTTCTTTGCTTTCTGCTCTCCCCTCTCTCCCGCCCGCAATCAACTGTCCTTCTCCTCACATATTACTAATGTGGCTCATTCTTGTCATTTTCTTTTCAAAAACATCCAAAAGATTTGACGATTTCTGTCCACACGGGTTACTCAGGTGCTTGTTCAGTCTCTTGTCATTGCGAGACTCCACTACTGCAACTCTCTACTGGCAGGTCTAACTCTGAGTGATATTCGTCCACTGCAAATGATCCAAAATGCAAAAGTTTTCGCACACCACCCCACTGCTGTGCTCCCACCACTGGGTTCCAGTAGCTGCACATGTCTACAAACTTTGTATGTTTAATGTATAATTAAAAACTGCCCTACAAACTCAGGCCACAATATGGGCATGGTTGACATAATAAAGTTAAACTAAAGCTGAGCTACACAAATGGCATGCATACATTCCTCTGTTTATCACAAAGTCAATCAGTCAATAGCGACCACCTGTAAGATAGGGGATGCAAAAGACGATGCGCTTTTTTCAGTGGGTGCTTAAGCTGTCTTCACAAGCAGATTAGAAACAAGTCGGCTGGTACATTACACAAAGCCTTATCATCAGCATCCACCTTTATATTATTTTTCATCTAAAAATGCCAGGTGTCGAGTTAACGCCACTAGGCTTTAAATTTGCATAAAATACTGACTGGTGTCAAAATAAATAGACACGTTAATTTGCACATTGCAGAGCTTCTCTTCTACTGTGGTTGAGGAATTTACGGCAAGTCGGAACATAAGCAAAATATCAATGACGGCAAGGAGGAACTTTGTTTTATACTGAACATCTTTCAGCCCCTCCCTTCTGGCAGACGCTACAGAACTTTGTTCACTAAAACTGCCAGACACAGGAACAGTTTCTTTCCCCAAGCAATCACCCTCACTGACCATAATTATATTCCCTGCTCAGTCAACTGTCAGTCATCCCATTATCTGTATATGTTGCACACACTATGGCTGCTATATATATATATATATATATATAGTACAAAGTTCTATAGTAAACTCTCTATCATACCAGGCACACAATAATGTCATTTACACTACCATGCACTTACACTTTTTGTACATTACTGATCTGTATCCCTATTTATTACCCACACTGTCTATACTGTTTCATATTGCCTGTATTGTCTTGTATAGTCTTGTATAGTCAGTTTTTGTCTTGTCTTGTCTGTTTGTCATGTATAGGTTTTATTTATGTCTGTACTTTTGAGTCACGAACAGCTGGAACAAAAATTCTTGTGTGTGTCAACACGCTTGGCAAATAAACCTGATTCTGACTTCTGAAAAGCATACAGTGAATAACTGAATAATATTTACAGAGGGCAGATACAAAATCCTTAAATATTAAATGATAAATAAAGTACAGAGAATACTTGATTATCAGATAAGAGAAGTCAGGCACCGTGATTTATTGTCTGTGTGTAACTAACACTGTAGCGGAGAAGCCTTGCAACCGAATGCGCCAATTAAGCGATGTCTGATGTGAATGCTGGTTCCAAAATGAAATGTTTCAACTTTACATGCAACAATGCACGCAAACACTGAGCCAATTGGCTTTCCACAGCCCTCATCATGCTGGGTTAATATGTCTCAATGTGATTTGATTTTAAAGTAAAAATTGCTGTGATTTAGCAGCATTTTTATTAAACAGAACACACTTTGTCTTCCTTACTCACTGCGACCATTGACCACAAATGTACCACACATAAACACACCTGAAGCACAATTTGTAGGCTGACCCTGGGGAGGAACAGCATCAGAAGACTAAACTGCTAAGACACGTTAAAACCTGTGGTGAAAACAAATACAATTGTTCTAAGCACGTGTTTAATATTATGTAATAAGTGTTAGAGCCATAATCACTAAACAAACAACAACTCAGGGTATGAAATGACCAAATGGAGCCAGTGAGTCATGGCTACGTGTGATATCCTGATCAAGTGACTCATTACATGTTAAGAATTGATCAAATTGTTTGGGCTTCGATAATTGATGATGGGTCAAAAAAAAAAAAAACCTGTGTGATCTTTACACTGAAAGCACTTGTGGTGGGGCACATGTCAAAAAGTGGTGGGAATATTTCCTTTAAACTCTGGAAGGACACACAACATTCTTTGCCTTATATGGGCATTTTCACCATTTCCCTAATATGGTTTAGGTTTTATACTCAACTGCATGGGTTTATTTATACCAAAGAGCAATCACTCAAATACATGTACATAGATTTAAGATCTCAAATCCAAGCCAAAGGCAACAAACAAAAAAATGTGATTGCTATTTAATCAAATATTTGCACACTGCCTATTTTTTTAAATAGCGCTGATCTTCTGAGAAACCGCATTATAGAAATGTGACAGTCAGTCAGTCTGGTGCGTCATGAATATTTCTGTCTAATGAAATGACACACTGTGTAACTTTCAAATTTGACAGAGTAATGACAGACATGTAGTACATTTTATACTACATATATAATATAACTCCACAGCTTTCCCATTGTCTACACACACACCAGTTGCTATTTAAAATCTTTACTCCCTAGCACATAGAAACACTTCCATCTCCTGCACGCTTTCTTTTTTTTCCACACGTGAGGCTGTTTTAGTGCACTATAAGCCTCCTCTAATGCTGGACTGAGAATACGTTCAGACCTGCACAAAGTGAATGGCTTGGAGATATACCAAGTCCCATGGCGTGCTTTGATCTCTCCATGGGCTAGTTGCAAAATGTCAAATTTCTACCTACTGAAAACCTCCTCCTAGGTTTTTGATCAAGCATTGCAGATGTGATCAAGCATTGCAGATGTGATCAAGCATTGCAGATGTGATCAAGCATTGCAGATGTGCTTCGAGTGCTACTCTTGCCGCCAATGATAACCGTAAACACACCCTTTCTGAGAGAAAAAAAGCCAGATGCTCCCACTTCAACAGTGTGCATGCACACACCAAACCGCTTATCAGCCAGGGTGTGGGGCAGAGGTCTCTCGCTGTTTTTAGTCCGATAAGACAACTAAATTGGAGTTTACAATGCTTTTGCCTAATGAATCCCCCGGTTTGAGTAAACATCGAAAAGGGGGTTTGCACACTTTACAGGCTGCTCATCAATGAAAAGGTTGTGCATTCTTCTACCACATGCTCTGTTTAGTCTCTTGCAGTTTAATAAACAAACAATCTGATTCAAAGAAACAAAAAGATTCAGACGCCACGATTTTGCCCAAAGAATGCCCAAGTTCACCACACCACATGCACCCTGATCAGGAACTTTCTTCCCCTTATCTGTTTATTTATACCGGTAGAGCCCTTTGCAGGACGTGTAAACACAGGAACGTGTGGGAGTCGAGCGTTTCTTTCTGCTGATTATAACTTTCCACTTGTAAACTCTCTCATGCATTTGAAGCTTTCGATAACTAACACTTCACCTGTTTAGGCCCTTATCTGTGTAAGCAGGGTGTGCTTCAACTGATAGGAGATTCAAGAGAAGAACAGCAACAGACAGAATGATTAACATACATTGCTGCAAGGCGTGACTGTTTTTGTTTGTATGGTGACCTGTCCAGAATATATTATTCCAACCCCTGCACCAAGTGATCCTGGGGCAAGCTCCAGTATTTCAAATATGTAAGTGAGGGTTACAGGTATATTACTATATTCTAACACTTGGCATGTGATGGCAAACCAGTTCATCAAAATAGGCATGAAACACTACAAAAATGTCTTATAAATCATAGATCATATCATATCCACTGATGCGCTAAAGCTCCTGATCTCCTTTAAGTGTGTGTGGTCAAGTGCACGTGGGTTGCGTAAACACTACAGAACACGGAAGTGAGTGACCAGCGCATTAAACAGCACAGGACAGAGCCGATCATCTTGGCTCCTGTTTCTGTTCCAAATGTTACATTATAAGTTTGCTGTGCAGTAAAATGCGCGCTGATTTGCTTTTTATATCTAAAGATAAAGATCACATGTCCTCACCTTTGCCTAGAATCCAGAGATGAAGCGCAGCTCTGGACGGACAGCAGTGTCGGGGACTTTCGCGCTCCGACTGGACTTGGCTGGAGGCTGCAGGGAGACAGCAGGTTCCCCTGCGAGGAGGAAAACGAGCCCGGAAACGGCTCAGTGCCCGCGGCATGTTCGTACTCCGAGTCTGAGGGCAGCACGAGTATAGGAGGCACGCTGATCCCCAGCAGTGCACTCGCTGCAGACAGGTTAGAGAAGGCGCCCAGCTCGTTTACCGCCGAACCCACCTCTGCGCCCTCAAACTCCGCCGCGTTGTTTATGTGAACCACCGGACGCCCGTCCAGGGAAATGTTCGTGAGAAATAATAGGGCCGCCCGTCTCTTGCGAGCGTCTTTGCTTTTGCGCGAATGCGCTTCACCGTGCGGGTTGATCGGACAAGCGACCGGCGGACTGCATGCAGCAGCAGCAGCTACAGCCGCCGCCGCCGCCATTCTCCTCCACCGAGGAACACTGAATCCTACTCCAAAGCAGTTCTAGCAGCGGCGCGTGAAACCCCCGCCACGCCTACCCCCAGCTCATTGGCGGTCACTGTAAATTATGGTAATTATGTGACGCGTTCGGTGATGGGATTGGTCCAGGTGGTTCGCCCCGCCTCTCACGCAGCGGGCACACGAAAACAACACAAGGACGTGAGCTGCAGGTACAGTACTCCTGCCCACTCATCATTTCTCCTCATCGTGGCTCTGTTTACTCTCATGATCATGTTTTCTGCGTTTCTACTTTAAAAAAAAATCCTTTTTATACATATTTATGTGCACTTGTCAATTTGCACAATGCTAGTATTTTCACTTCTGGTAGATGATAAACTGCATATTGTTGCTGTGTACCTGTACTATGCAATGACAATAAAGATATATCTATCTATCTATCTATCTATCTATCTATCTATCTATCTATCTATCTATCTATCTATCTAGTCAATTGTGTAATAGTGTATTCAGTTCAGTGTAACTATGACTAAAGAAGAATCTTTTTTTAATGTATACATTTGTAAAACAAACAAAAAAATGTCTAATTCTAAAAACTTCAACAAAATATCTAATTATATAATAATATAATAAAACTTTCTTTCGGCTTCTCCCATCAGGGGTCGCCACAGCGGATCCTCTGCATGTTTGATTTGGCACGTTTTTACGCTGGATGCCCTTCCTAACGCAACCCTCCCCATTTACCCGGGCTTAGGACCGGCACTGAGAGTGGCTGGGATTGGTTCCCTGACCATGATCGAACCCGGCCGCAGCGGTGAGAGCGCTTAGATATAATTTTCCATAGCGCCATAGAAACCTACATATAGACCTAAAGAAAACATAGAAAGCTGACTTTATTTGTAGGCCTAATTGTTCAAGCTAAAGCTCAGATTAATTTGAACGACCAGTCAAATTGTCCCTCCTGAATAAAAAAATAGATCCCATTACAGAAATTCAAATGGTTTCCACTACAAATATTTTTACAAACCAGCAGCTGTTAACAACTAAACTAATCTTTACCAAATCGTTTCAGTAAATACCAGGTTTGTGTACATCATTAAAGAATTGTCATCAAATCAAAGAAACCATTGTAGAAATGTATTGGATTTTAGCTGCTTTATGATCTCCATTTGGTCCCTAATGGTATCCACTCGACATAACATGCCATTAATAGAAGTCAACATATTACTAGTAGAGACCATTAGAGTATTCAGTAAAACCATTTAAAATTCTTTAAGGGTTTATATTGTTTTTTAATGGCTAATAACTATATTGACTCTATGAAAAATATAACTTTGATACTGGTTGGTTTTAAATTTCAGCTTTGTTGCTAATTAAAAAAACACAAACTTTTCTGCTGCTCAGTCCCTACTTTAAAACCCAATGGGTTATAATTTTTTGTATTAACATATATTGGTAAAATCACTGTAAAACTCTATACTGTAGCATCAAAAGTAGTTTCATGTATTTCATATACATATAGACATTTTGACCAGATTTGAACAATTCTGAGTGACTTCAGACTATAGAGACCTCTTATTTAACTTAAGTTTCTTTATTTTGTTTCTAAGACCTGGAGAACAACTTTTTAAGCAAATCAGGGTGATGTTTTTAGATTAAGTCTGCAGAGAATAAATGAGAATAGTATTATTGTATTAAAGCACGACTGTCCTTTTGTGCAGGTGCTTTGTCACATTTATTTTGTATCACCACCAACATGAGAACAAGGCAAATAAGGTTTAGCAAGGTTTAATACATGAAGTCTGGTTTTAATAGTCAATGCCAAAAACATACTCAAAATAGTAAGTTATATCATACTTTCATATTAGTTTTTCTAATTATAAACATTTACAAAAAACCTACTTAATATGCTATCTTCTACACTAGTGTGTGTGTGTGTGTGTGTGTGAGGGGCTTCCGGCATGCAACTTCCTAATAAGTCACATAAGTATTTGCTTAGGCCCTAAAAACCACAAGGGGAAATCCTAATAAATATAGGCCTATAAGTGTGTCATTTAACATTTAAAACTATAGTTTTACTAAAACAGTGTATCTTATTTTATATTACATATTTGTAATAATAAGTAATATTTTATGGCAAAGTATTATTTTTTTTTTTATAAAATGTTATAGAAAACATTTGACAAAAACTAGCAAACATCTTATTTCCTGTATCTGATACATGTTCAAAGTACACATATTTAATATGCAAAAGGGATTCATGTACAATTCATGTAAAATTTACAACACTTTTCATTAAAGTCTCTTAAATGAAAAAGTAAAGCATAATTTTGTTCGCTGTCATCACCTGCTAGACTCAGGTGGCCTTTCATAAAGACTACATTTAAATCAATGACTGGCCATTCAGGCTATTGTTATACAATTTTGGCGATTGATATTGAATTGGCATTCATACTGATGGCCAGGTAGCCAGACAAGCTATTGTTTTACAGTCATGGTCATTGGTACAGTCATGGTACAGTCTGCATTCATATTGATGTCCGGCCATTCAATGGCGAGTGGCCAACAAAACGCGCACACGCACACAAACACAGTTTTCGAGCGATTCTCTTATAAAAACAGATGGACAATAAAACATATAGCATTGTATAAGACAGTAAAGGGAGATATATTGTAACTCTCAGATGTAAAATATACTCAGATTCTGCATCCCGATACAGATCACCAGATCGCTGTCATCACTCCATGCAATAATATTTCCCTCATTGTTTGCATTACATGCATTCCACTTCCTTCAGATTGCACATGATGTGTTCTTTAACCACTAAGAGCTTCTAAAGAGTAAAAAACAAAACAAAGAACTCACCAACATGTGGAATAAAAACCTCCCATATATCATAAAAGAATAACCATCTACATGCTTTATGGCTTGTTCAGTGGACCATATCTTTCAAAATAAACTAGGATTTGCAGCAGTGGATGCAATTGTGACACTGAAGTTTTAAATCAAGGTGCTGAGGGAAAAGTTATTCTGCTGCTTTGACCCTTCAAAAGACTAGAAGTTACTGTGTCCTATAACAATTATTTTTACATACACAAATGTCATGTTGCAAACGGATTTTTACCAGTTCATTTTTACTTGAAAGCTCATATATATTTCAGGTAGTGATTAAAGGTAGTAGTCCTCTTCCTCAATGTCTCCATCTCCCTCCTCAAATCCGAGGGCCTCGATATCGTGTGCGATGTCACTCATCCGGCTGTTAAAGTCATACGATCCCTCATAGCCTCTGACAGCCGTGGCTGACGTGCTGCTCATGCTCCGCTTGATCCTCCCAAAACTATCTGTCAGAATCCCACCCTCTCGAATGCCGATGCTCTCCAGGAATGTCTCGAAAGTTCCAACATCCTGGTCAGGGATGAAGGGACGCATACCTAGCCATGATCAAGTACAGGAGAAAGAGCAATATATGCATGTCAAAAAGTTTCTAGCATTTAGTAATATTTATAATTTCCCACACAAACCTAATGTCAATTCAAGTCAAGTCAACATTTTTTTTTATGTATTCAGAGAAAGTATCAGCAAATGAGAACTTGTGCTGGAATAGTCATTTTTGAAATGAATTATTTTTTGTTTTTGTTTTCAAAATGTTTATACCCCTGTATCATAGTGCGGTTTAATGTAAAAACAGCCAACTGCATCTTTTTGTATTAATCTTCTGCACGCTGCATCATAGAGTGGCAAACCATAACAGAGAAAACCGCTATCTGCCCTTTTCCACACACTAGAGCTCACAGACACCTGTAATTGGCTAGCGTTGCTATGACTGACAGGTAAGAGGGTATGCTATCCTTCCCAATCAGACAGTATGAAATTTGCTCCCTTGGCTACCAGACATCATCAGGCTTCAAACTGATAATATTTTGACATATGGTTAGATATTGTTTTGTTTTGTCACTCAGTAGCCTACACAACATAAGTTCTAGGATCTAGAATAATAAAATAAAATAAAAATCTGTGGTCCACTGAACAATTTTCCAGTAAGCTCCATAAATGTCCACGCAGTAGGACAATTAAGTAATTAAGTAATTGTATTATATGTCCCATCAAGAAGAAAAAGAAGCCTTTATTTTTCACATACAGATTACAGCACAGTGAAAACCTTAACCTAAATATCCCAGATTACAACCCTGGAGCATAAAGTGTTAAGGGCCTTGCTCAAGAGCCCAACAGTGGTAGCTTGGTAGTGTTTCAAGTACAGAACCATGATATTATGAGGCCTAAATTGCCTGCTTTTATTATTCTTTTTACCTAAATTACTCAATATGATCTTCTCATAAATGTTTTTTACTCACCTCCAGGTTGTGGGTAATGTTGCTCAAAATACACAAGTTTGGTTTCATAATGGTGCTATGCGTAACTTGCAAATTATGCAGACTTGTTTGGTGTTATTTATTTAATTGTATTTTTTATATTTTTTTGGGGTTGTTTGAATACACACTTATCCATACATATCTCCCTTATCAACTTTCGTTATCTTCAAATTAAACAATTTGGAAGAGGTAATTTTCGTAGCTCTTCTGACATTTTATAGTTTGCTAAAGCCACTCACAGAAAAAAATTACCTGAAAAATGTCAAACATTAAATTGTTGTTATGTGAGGACCGGATAATATGGCCATACTGTACAGGGTTGTCATAGTGATGCTGTTATGCTGCTTGGTTTGAACGTTTTTGTAACAAACCTACTGATATTAACAGACTGGAAATGACGGTACTAAAGTACTAGCTATGTTATGGCTTTATCCTATCATTCTGTTGCAGACATCTAACACACGTTTTATATACAGGAGATTCACACAATTATCTATCCAGGTGTCAGTTATCTAGCGAAAAGATTTGTATCTCAGTACAGACTGGACTGTCCTTTAGTCAGAATCCGGTATTCCAAACTTGGTTTCTGAAACATCTAGCAAACGATACATAACAGGGATATGATTATTGTATAAAACACTTTATGAAATGTTACTCCACCTTGACTACTGGCACATTGTTTACAATTAACCATTTTTAATGGCATTGAGGATCAATCTGCAAGGCAGTCAGATGTCAATAATGATTAGATGTTGTGAGCAGCTGTTAGTTATACACTAGTCAAACACACACACACACACACACACACACACACACACACACACACACATACACACTGCCCCTTCCTATTTTTACCCTATATATACCCTATACGCTCTGAAACTCACATTTGTTTATGGCAATTCCACCAGAAATAAACACACATGGACACATTTAAGTGATTTTACTTCGAGATTTTCAGATGGGAAAGCCCAAAACATATGCAAATGATTGTTTTGACGTGTTTACACTACAGTGTTATATCTGCTGCTCAGTTTTCTTAGCTCTGCTTTATATCAAAAGAAACATACAGTGCAGTTGAATAGTGCACAGAATAAGTCTGTGTTATGTTTGATGAGGATGTGAGCAGACAGATGTAAAGGCCTTGTGAGTTATATAATGGAGTTGCTGTCTAGCTCAATACCGGCAGTTTAATGTCAGTGTAGAGAAAAAAAAAAAAAAAAAGGTCTGGTTGTTTCAAGTTTTTGGGATATATGTGAAAGCTAGATTTAAAGTATTGTTATAGTTATGACTGGCCATTATGTTAGATGGAAGTGCTTAAAATCTAATCTCTACCAATAGCTCAGCTGTGAAAATATTAGGGCTGAGTAATTCATTAAGCTGCATTCAAATATGAAGATCTTCCCCTTTAACTCCTCTTTGAGCTCATGCTTTTGAACTCAGGACACATGTTGTGTTCACAGGTGTCTTCACTTTCCACAGTCTACTGCCCTCTCAGACTCATGCATAATGATTGAACATCTACAGCCACTGTGAGGTATAACCACAGTAGCCTGTTTAGTCTCTGCCAAGACATTTGTTGTGCGATTGCTTTGCTGATTGTGTTTCAATTCTCATTTCGTTTTTCTCTCCTGACCTAGTTTAATTTGTTTGAACAATCGCCTGTTTTAGGATTCTGACTACAAAATCCTGAGTCAGCATTTGTTGCTTATTTTCTCACGTCACTTCTACTCAGAAAGCCTTTTTCTTATTTTTTGGCTATAATAAGAAAAGTATATAAAAGAGAAAACAGCCCACCTTTCTTGTTGTCACTACATCCATGTCTGTTCTTAACAGAGTTAAGAGTGCATTCCCAATCAGTGCTGATTACGTGTAATGGATGTGAAAGTAAACCTGGCTTATACAAATATTTTTATATATGTACTGTATATTTCATAAATATAATCTTTATTATAATTAGTGGTGGAGGGTAACAAAGTATTTTTTACCTTATTATTGTACTTTTTTCAAGTATTGGTAAAGTTTTACTTCGTTAATTTCTTTTTACTTCACTACACAAAAAAAGTTTTTAAAAATATGCTCCTTAGAAATTGTATTAAATGTGACCCTGTCACAAGACCACAAGTGTAACTCCACCGTTCTGGCAAACATTTCATTAAGTAAGGGTATATTTTAACAAAAGAAAACTCTTTTCTTAAAAAGTACGATGTACAGGAGAATGGAACACTGAATTGCACAAATACTTAAAATCTTTTCACAGATTCTCATAGATCAATACTTTTAACTTTAATACTTTTGATACTTAGGAGTACGTTTTTTTATACGAGTGGAAATATACCAGGAGTACGGATTTTAACTCAAGTTCAGGCATAGTGTACTTCACCCACAACTGGTGATAAGAAAAAATAAAAGATCGCTTACTCACAGCTCGAGCTAGACAACATGTTTGACTGCCCAAGAAAAAAATATGAATAGAGCTGTGTTGTTGTGTATTATATAAGACCGATAGCTGCTTGCTTTACTGACCGAGCAGGAGGAACTTGCGGGAGTCTCCGTAGAGCTGGAGCAGATCTGAGCAGAATTGGTTTATGGGAGCACCCACACGATACTCCCTCAGCAACACAGCAAACTGCTGAATCTCCTGAGGAGACAGCTTATTGCGTAGCTGGGAACAACACAAACACAGCAAATGCGAAAGGACTGCAACACTGCTGTAAAGCTTATTGGTATGTAGCTCACAGAGAAGAGACAGATATTACATTTAAAGTACAGCTGAACAACTTTGATAAAGAAACAGGACATGCATATAACACTGGTTATGTAATGTGTATTATTGGTATAAATATTCAATATTAATATGCAGAATATCTGACTATATTGTGAACCAATTCAATAACTTATATGGTATTTCTTATACATTTAACGCATTTGAATTAAATGAATTTGCTCTCTAAAGAAAAGTCTTAGTCAAGACAATCTGCTCACCTGGATAAACAGATATATTTTACTAATTATGTAATTTTATGTGCTTCTCATTAGACTACATACACACGCATGTGTGTCTCACCGTAATCATGTACTCTTGCATTAGCTGCAGGCTTGCATTACTGGGTTCAGAGTCACTGTGTATGGATGCCAGGCTGTGATGCGAGTCCTGATAGCAAAGAGATGAATTCTCACTGTAGTTCTCACTGTAGTATGGTTCAAAGGCATACTGATCGCCATCACTGCGGAAAAAGAAACCACACAGCACAAGCAAAGATGACTAATAGCAAGGGATCTAATCAGACTGATACACAAGGGTGTAATTATATTTTGAGTTTAGACTACGTGCATGGACACATGCTAAAATGTTTATATTCTATATACTCGAGTGTACAGCCCATGTAACACATACTGTAAACACACATTGACATTTTTCTTTACAAATGGAACAGCTATATAATATATTAAACTTTGGGAAACTTTTTCCTTTGGCAAAATTGTCCTTCTGTTTTCTTAAATGTTAGAAAAAGACAGTAAATACAGTAATAAGGTCTGGGACACCAGCCACTCACTATGAGCTGCAGCAGCTGAAGTCTGTGTCATAGCTATACGTCATATCTGTCAGACAACTGTCACCTTGAAAGCGCAAAAACAGGAATATCAGAGAAAGAAAAGGACAACATTGCAGGCTGATTTAGCAACATGATTTACAAAAAAGGAGATTGCCATTCGTTTGTTCATTCATTCTTTTCCAATAACTGATTTATCCTGTTCAGGATTGCTGCAAATCCCTAAAAAGCCAAGGTCACAAGACAGGAATATAGTTTAGATGGAAGCCTAGTTCACCACAAGACTGAGTCGTTTCAAATCTTTCCATGCAGTATATTTTGGTTAATGAATTTTCTGTTTGTAGCCTAAAAATGCAGAGTCAATGCAAATGTATAAAATGAATAAGATTTACACTTATTATTTCCATATGAGGAAATTAGGGAGGGGAATTCTAATAACCTGAAAGTGTGACTATGTCTGGAGAGCAGATATTACATTTAAAGTAGTCCAGTTGCCACCAGCTGAAACAAAATGATGAAGTAGCA
Source organism: Silurus meridionalis (assembly GCF_014805685.1). NCBI lineage: Eukaryota > Metazoa > Chordata > Actinopteri > Siluriformes > Siluridae > Silurus > Silurus meridionalis. The sequence goes on from NC_060899.1 coordinate 6,893,425, forward strand.
TTCTTACTTCTTCTTTCGGCTTCTCCCATTAGGGGTCGCCACAGCGGATCATCCGTATTCATGATCCGCGTGTTCGATTTCCTAACGCAACCCTCCCCATTTATCCAGCCTTGGGACCGGCACTAAGAGTGCACTGGCTTGTGCAACCCTAATGGCTGGAGTTGGTTCCCTGACCGGTACATTCTTACTATGAGTCTTAATTATAAGAGAAATCGACCTATATAATTAATCCATTAGTAAAATAACCAGATGTTTGGACCAAAAATTATGACTTAAAGGAACTAAAGTTGGTTTCATATGACAAACTAAAAGAGATTTCAATCACATAGTGATTTACCAGGAAGCAATTTAATATTGAAATTCACGACCACCAGAGTTAGTCTGAGCAGAGACAGCTCACTGCTTTTTAAACCATGATTAAGAGGTTACCAGAAAAGGCTTAGCATACTGGGTGTTTCCGCTGACTGAGTAGGCAGTGAAAATATGTTTTGTGTGTTTGTTATTTTAGCCGAAGAATCTGTGTTTAAAAGGTAAACATGGACCTCTAACCATTACTGCAGATAGAAGTCTGGTCTTGTATGACTCAAAACTGTCTGGGAAAGTTACCAATATTATTTTTCTAATAATATTTTTAGGAATGTTTCAGTATGTCACAGTGCATTCAGTATGTATTCAGATCCCCTTTTTTAATGATTAAAAATGTAACAAAAGTATTTAGACCCTTGATATGACAATTGCTTTTGAGCTACTACCCTTTGCCATTTAGAAAGCAATTGAAGTCATTTTAAAATATTTTAATACATTTAAATTTTTTATCCATTCTCTAAGTATATCCCAAGTTTTGTTTATGAATTTATTATTGGAATTGTGTATACTAAACTTTATTAACAGTGACATTGCGTCCCTGCAACACCCATGTTTCTTTTGCATGCAGTTTATCCCAGTGCAGATTACCTTGCATTATTTAAAATCTTACTTATTCATGCTCTGTGGGTTTTAGTGTTTGCAAATATACACAATGTACTAAAGAAAGGATAAGGACAACACACCAGCCCAACCCAACCATTGTATTTCCAACACCTGCATGTTTTAGAGTGTCATCTCTGATCTTTGTACAACAGACAATAAGTCATAAAATTGACAGGATGTGCTATGTTTCAATCACTCACTTCTCTGTAGCCAATAGCGGTCAGGCATGGTGTAGTGATACCCAGCCCTGTCCACACACTCAATGGTCTGGTGTCCGTAGATGATTTGAAACATCTGACAGATGAGTGCGCAGTACTCCTCAGCAGCATCCTGTGTGTTTATGTATGTATGCATGAACACAAAGGAAATAAAAATGTTAGGAAAGCAGTGGGAGATTCAGCTAAACTAACATACGATGCACAACACACAAACAAAGAAATGTACATGACTTAAGCACCTGCACAAACAGTCAAATTGAGATCCAGGACAGCGACAACATATTATTCTTTATACTGACCATAACTACTTAAATTCCTGACACAGTACAGTGTTATAAATCTCAGTATTATACTGAAGCATAACTTTAGTCTGTTTAAGCTGCTTACCTGTCTGCTGCAACTTTACACATCAATACTTAACGCAGACTGTAAGAAAGAGATTACATAGGGAATGGCTGCTCCTGTCTAATGCTAAACTACATTCAACCCAACCTTCCATTGTTTTTATAAATCCATCCATCCATCCATCCATCCATCCATCCATCCATCCATCCATCCATCCATCCATCCATCCATCTATCTAAACCTATTAACACCCTATTACTAAACAAATAAACAAACAAATAAATAAATAAAATGCTTCAGTTACATTTAAATTATAAGAATATCAGGGGTTGCCAATAATAATGTCACTCATCCTGTCCAACTCATCCAATTTAGTTCATCAAATGACAGCTACGGCCCTTGTAGGCGGAAACAAGCCAACTGCATCTTTTTTAACACATTTAGAGGAAATCATTATCTTTCACACGTATGAGCTCACAGACATCCATATTTGTTTAGTGTCACTCTGATTGATAGTTTAGAGAAATTACATCATCCGTTCTATCCAGAGTGCACAGCCAATTCGTCACTATTTATGTTTTCTACAGGAAATGTACTGCTGTGGCATAATTGATATTCGAGCTCATGGTCTCTGGGTGATAGGAGTGTTTCTGTTGCACCATTGGGAAGTCTTTGATTTTATTTTTTTTTGTTTCATCTATAATTTCTTTTAGTGTGAAATTATACGACTTACCCACTTATACACTTTTTACAAGTATATACATTTGGAGCTATTTTTCCAAACCCAATACATCCATGTTTTAATCCACCCATCATCCTTATCACCATCCTTATCATCCTTATCCACAGTCTTATAATTACTTATACTCTACCTGTCCCATGACCATACTCCACCTGTGATCTCTTACCCTGTTCTCCACAGCCAGTACGACTAGGTTGCAGTAAGCATCAGGGCATGGTGTAGGTTCCAGGGGATTGTGACTTCTTCTCTCCCAACTTCCATATGACTTGCCTCTCTCCCAGCTTCCCATGAAGGCTTGCCTGCGTTCCCAGCTGCCCCCGTGGCCATGCTTTCTTTCCCAGCTGCCTCCTGCTTTCCCTCCAGGTCTGTGTCTTTTCTCCCAACTGCCCCCCACACCTCCCCCACCTTTGCCCACAGGACCACGGCGTTCCCAGCTGCCTCCTACAAGCCGTCTCTCCCAGCTCCCGCTCATGGGTCTCTTCTCCCAGCTTCCTCCACACGGCTTGCGGGTTTGGCGTCGTTCCCAACTGCCCCCGACCTGCCTCCGTTCCAGACTGCCACCTCCACCGTTGCCTCCTCCCCCTCCACCAGCAGACCCTGCTCCAGCCACACTGGTTCCACTCTGCTTTGACTCATGGCGAACCAAAGGCTTCCAGTCCACACCACAAATTGTGTGGCGTCGCTCCATGGTGCCCCCTGCAGGCCGAGGGTCAGCATTGCTCATGGTTTGTCTGCGGCCTTCTAGGCCTGTAGGTCTTTTCTCAAGGCTGTCCCCTGCTATAATGGTATCCACATTCAGACCTAAGGCGTATACAGAAGGGAAGGATGAAGATGTCATAGATATATAGTCTGTTGTGCAATAAAAATACTCTCTGCTGCTGCATAAACTGATGTTTTGTAGAAAATCTTCATTGTGGAGGTATATGTACTGAAATGATAATTAACTGGCAAATAACTTTTCTCTCCTTCCATTCTGTTATCCATATATTCATGTCCACCCACAATCAAGCCACATTGTTGAGTGGAGCTTGAATCTAATTCAATGTTATATTGTGCAGTGTATATTTGCATCACAAGCAATCACTAGGAGATCCACTGCAGCACAAACCACCAGGTCACCCTAATCATTTCATCACCTGTTTTGAGCACCAGCAGGTGCAGAGCATCGTCCCGCAGATAGGAGGCAGCAGCTATCTCATGCGTCGGGATTCGCAGCAGTAGTTTCTCATTGTCTCGCCAAGTGAGCAGCAGACAACGTGCTGATAAACTGAGAATGCAGTCCTGCTCTATAGTTGTATGAAGAGGCAGGACCTTCAGCTTCTACCAGAGATAAGCAGAGAGATTTACTTACTGTATTTTTGAGACCTGAAAAATATTTAAATATTTAAGGCTCAGAATGAGTGAGAGAATGACATCCTCACCCTGGCAGTGTCCAGAAGCTGCAGTAGTTCATCTCGGCTGGAAGGGTTTAGGGAGCAAGACACCCATGTCAGATGACCTAGAAACTGAGAGTTACATTTAAAAAGAGTTATATTTAGCTATATTGATTACTTGGATAGAAAAGCAACCATAGTAATAGTAACCGTAACTGTAATGCAAGTTAATACTAAAAAACTGTGTTAGATTGGGTACGAAAAATGAATACAATGTGGTCACATTATGTTCCATGAACAACTGTTTTTTCCTAAAACTCTAAAATAAATATATAAATAAACATCGCAGACTCACATAATCTATAACATTTCTGGATCCAATATAAAATGAGAGGTTGTTCAAATTTGTTTTAACACTATCGTTTCTGTAGAAGCAGTAACTTCTGTTCCATGTAAACTAAACCTAGTAATAAATGAAGTAATGAAGCTAAAACACCCATAACTGTTCATATGTTAAAGTTCTGATGCAAAGGAGTGTTTAGGACAAAGGGATTTACACTTCCTGCTTTCCTGTTTTTTTTTTTTATTCACTTTTAAAAGAGGAAAAAAAAAGCAAGTGCAAGTGTTATTAACCAGAAAGATGTCCTATGATAAAAACTGGAACACTGAAATGGTTTAAAAATTGCAATGTCATTCAATTATTAAAATTGTAAATAAAAAAAACATTTATTATGTGCAAATAAATGTCGTATAAGCAGAATCAAACACTAGGGGATGAGTTTTTACAGGAAAAATCATTCTCAAATAATTTACATAGATCATTTTCCCTCCAAAATAACACAATCTGTTATGTTTTTTTTTTATATAACAGCAAACAGTGCGTGTTATACTGTATTATAATCTGATTTATTATGCTTTGATATTATTTATTCCATTATAGATGATAGTTAGTTAGATAGATAGATAGATAGATAGATAGATAGATAGATAGATAGATAGATAGATAGATAGATAGATAGATAGATAGATAGATAGATCACAACAGACATTGTCTCAAAGCAGCTTAACAGAAATCAACAGTCAAGGTGAATGGTGTGTATTTATCCCTGATGAGCAGCCATGGCAACTGTGGCAAGGAAAAACTCACTTAGATGTTATGAGGAAGAAACCTTGAGAGGAACCAGACTCAAAAGGGGAACCCATCCCCATCAATGAGATAGAGAGAGATAGAGAGATAGATAGATATTAGTTAATGGCAACTGTAAAATAAGCACTTTTCCGTACTGGACCCACTGGGCTCTATTAGAATTGTGGCAATTTTCAGTGAGCAACTGACCTTCACTTCCTTCTCCACATAGTCATAGATGAGGCGTTCAGGGTGGATAAGAAAGTCGGGTGGGAACAAAGGCACCGTGTGCAAAGGCCTGCGATATGCACTGCCCCTGTCCGCCTGCCTTCGTGCTGACTTTGGGAAGACCAGACGCTTAATTGGTAAAACAAACCCCTGAATAAGCACAAGGAACAAAAATTTGGTACGGTAAAAACAGATATAATATCACGCCAGCATTTGGGTTAATTATGGTATACAATACACAGCATAGAACATCCACTTTCATTCACTTTAATGTATAATAGGTAATTTATTGCTATACAATCAACATGTAAAATTTTTTAAGGCAATGTCCCTGAGGAAACCTTATCTTCAGACATTACATACACATAAGAAGATATATTAGTAAAAATATATCACTTGTGGCATTCCATTGAAAGCTTTCAATGTGCCTTCGAATATAAATAGGATGACAAGATTAAATCTGAGATGTTTTACATTTAATCAATCAATACATCCATTTTATTTAGAATATAACAACTCATTCAGTGATGTCCCAGCTTTTTTTCTTTTTTATTTGCAAGCACTGCAATTAGCTTTTGCCATTTAATTAACTACTCTTGCCCAAGTTCAGGTACTACAAATCATTAGAGAACTGCTGTTATCCCCTGCTGGGACTCCATCCGGGGAAAAGCAGAGAGAGAGAAGAGAGACAGCTATCATTGAGGACTCATGTCTCCTGCAGTGTGGACCAGATGAGATAACAAATGTCGAATTAGCCACATGCAGACTTGCACATGTGTGAGACAGTAAGAGCGAGAGTGTATAAAAAAACCCACACCATATTTTAATGTGTTGCAAGATGAGACATTTAAGATGGATGAGAAAGTCAGCGTTCTCGCAGTATGCTCGCTAATGACCTATTAATCATCCTCACTTCATCATCGAGTTTCAGTGTGGAGATGAAGCCGTGTGTTCATGTGGATTTAAATGCAGGCATCGATCAGGCGTTTCAGCCAGTGCATGTGTAAATGTGTGGTGTATGTATGTGTATGTAAATGTCTAATAGTGCCACTTGGTATATGTTATTCTTTTCTGGTATGGTATAATGGTATATTAGCAAAGAAATAAATAGGAATACAAAAAAATATTTCCAAATCATTAAATAATTAATAGAAAAGCTTTATGTTGTCCCCTAAAGAAAACTGGGTATATGTAGATCCAGTAGAGGGCAGCCCCTACAATTAGATGTTCTTCTGCAATATAATGGTTTGTTAAATGTCTTCTGATTCTCCTAAACAACCCTGTTAATGAATTATCTGTCCTGCTTTAGCACATTGTTCAAAATAGTAGTATTTAAGGAACAAAAATTCACTATGCCAAAAACCATGAAGGGATTTTTTTTCAGGTGTTTGTAGGCAGGAATATCCAAAAATCCTAAATAATGGCAAACGAAAGCAGAGTCCTGCTCTACATTTAAATCTAAAAATCTTACGAAAACAAAAAGAGAGGAGAAGGTCTACATGAAAACATTGACACTAAATGAGAATCAACTAATTTGCACAAGCGAGTCAGAATAGCACTGTGGTTTAGCATACAGTATGAAATGGAAAGAGAGACATTTTAAGTCGGAAGGAGGAAATGTTTGGTAATACACTCAAACCACATATTAGCTTGGTTTGAGCAGATCAACATATAAAAAAATATCCCACAACTAACTGTATGAGTGTGGGTAGGCTAATCAGCTCATTACAAACCCAACCAGAACAACACATACACTGGTAAAAAAAAAAGAAAATTGAGGTATGTCAGTCATGCAACATGAAAAAGTAGAGATACAAGGGCAAGAGTGTCATGGGACCACCTAGAGCTTCTTCTATATAGGTATTCAGGCATTTGTAGAACACCTCAGCTGGTAGAAAACAAGCAGACCTTACCTTCTTGAGTTTCTTAGGCTCATAGTCCATGTCAACTGCCAGTTTGCAAATGAAAATAATAGTATTTGAGTGTGTGTGTGTGTGTGTGTGTGTGTGTGTGTGTGTGTGTGTGTGTGTGTGTGTGTCTGGCCTGATCTTAGATTAGCCCCCCTAGCAGGACATCACAACCAAAGCAGGAAATCAGCTTCCTGTTGCAAAGGAAACTCCACCAGAGAAGCCCTAAGTTCTCCTGCAACAGCTCTGAACTGAGTACATAAAACACACACACACACACACACACACACACACACACACACACAGGAGAGAGACACACATAAAAATAAATGTGTCTTAACAACATTAGCCATAAGCCAAAACAAATGCTGTTAAATAACCTGCTGAAATGTAACAAATAATGTTCAATGCTGACATTCAAAATTTTTATCTTATTTTCTTAGTATAAAATCACTAATAGCAGAAATTACTTATTTATTTATCTAGAAACAGGTGTTAAATCAAGTGAGGCCCCAACTATGTGGAAGCAGTTGCATACAAAATACAGTAGGCATGTATGTATGTATGTATGTATGTATGTATGTATGTATGTACATTTTATTATGTTTAATAATAATATTATTATTAAATATAATATTATTGTTATTTTATTACAATATATTATGATTAAAGAGTTCTATGCAATAATTTACAGTAACATAATTTGACTTACAATTTGGTGGTGAGATTTAAACATTTTTTGTAGTCATTGTATATAATTAAAATTATATCTTCCTCTGTAACCTCAGTTTTGTGTTTTTGGAACCAAATGTGTTCTTCTGCTGTTGTACTCCATATGCCTCAAGGTGGTAGGAGCATATTGTGAGATGCTTTTCTGCTCACTGCACTTGTAAAGAGTGGCTATTTAAATTACTGTGTCCTTCTTGTCTAGTAAAATATTTATCTGGCTTCTGATGGCTCTCATCAACAAAGAGCGTCTAATTACAGAATTTTTCTTACTATTTTTTGAAGCATGATTAAAGGGTAAAGGTTGGAGACTGCTATGCATCAGAATTATACGATATCAGTTAAAAATACTTAAACCAACAGTCATGCCATGGTTAAAGTCACTAAATCTGAGCTATATTGTTTATTCCTATGTCAGACAAAAACACTGGTCAATTTTCTCTTTATTGCCCTGCTGGTACAGGATTGACAGATTGGATAATTGATTGACTATAGATATATTGGATATTGATAGTTACAATTACTGATTTCCCTGTAGTCGAGAAAAAAGCCTAATACTTGAAATATGAATTGTATACACTATATGGACAAAGGTTTGTGGAAGTCATGACCATTACTAATGAAATAATACACTAAATGAAAGATGTATCGTAACCTAGATAATCTTTCTACATTATTCTCTAACAGTGAGACCTGAATGATCTGTAGTTCATACCTTTGCCCACAGGGGGCAGTAGAAGTCCAACACCATAATGCTTAGCTCCTTGGCACAGGGGGAAAAAAAGAAAAAAAAACCTAAATTTCCGCAAATGTTCACATCGTTTCCATACCAGCTTTTGCAGGGACTGCAGAGTATGGTTTTGTAGACCTGATTCAGCTCTTTGATTTAAAATAAATAAATACATAAACCAATGGTATGATGGCATTGAAGCTGAGAAAACAGAGAAACACGGTTTTAGATCATCATGGTAAGGTTGTGTTGCTTAAAAACAAATATGATTATTACCTGTCAATTCCATTCCATTTTTTATGGAAAAATGTGAACATTATGTAGTATGTTAATTTAACATAGCATGTGTATGTGACTTGTACAGAGAAGTGTGTGTACATCCACTGGCTGCATTGGTGCCTAAGTGTTTTCAGTGCATGTGGGTGTTTTTTGCTTGAGAGAATGCTGTTGACCTCAGAGCTCAGATTATGAGGCCTAAACTTGTGGAACTCCCTTCTCTTTCTGGAGGGACACGCTACTGAAAAGCACTTCTACTGGGAACTCAGGAAGCTCGACAGGCCTACAGTTACCACAGCAACGCACCAAAAAAATGGGCTTCATAAATTGCATGTGCTGACCTTGGGTGTCTCCATGAGAAAAGCTAGAGTCCTGTCTAGTAATTACCCTCTATAGCACTATTAATTTTTCCGGTTGAATCACCCTTCAGCTAAATTCACAGACCTGTCGTCTGGCGCTGGAGTTGATTACTTCTGTTTTTGTGACTTAAAAAATGGTTTAAATACAAAAACAGATCTAATTAAACCAATATTCTATTATTTTTTTTTTACTAACTAGATTAATCCTATCCTACCTGTAACACATGTAATTAGACACATTCAGGAATTGTAAATTGAAAACTTGAATTCTATACATATGTTTTTACATTTTTACTTTATTGTGCATTGCAAAAATGGCATCTTTGCAAGTGCTAATAAACTATATGAACAAAAGTTTGTCACACCCATATCTGCTTTTTTGTACACCCCATTCCTATTTGTTGTTATAATCACCTCTACTCTTCTGAGAAGATATTTTGAAGTGTGGTTGTAGAGATTTTTTAATTATTCATCCATAAGGGCGATGATATTCAGGTACTGATGTAGGGTGAGGAGACCTGGGGTGCAGCCAGCGTTCCCGTTCATCCCAAACGTGTTCAATAGGGTTGAGGGCAAAGCTCTATAGCAGGCCACTAAAGATCTTCCACTCAAACCCATATAAAACATATCTTTAAGGAGCTGGATTTGTTTGTCATACTGGAGCAGGCTATGTATTCTCCGACCTCAACACGGGCATTATAGAAGACTCAAAGCTGTTATTTTGGCCAAGGAATGTAGCAAAAGTATTGACTAAAATGGGTGCCAGTGATTGTAGTACACATACAGCATATTGAACCAACTGCTCTTTTTGTGCCAATATTAGTGGAGGGCACTGTACAAGTACCATATAACCAAAGTACATTTTGAGGAAAAAGCTGAATGTATTGAAATAATCAATTGTGTTGTATTATTATGGACTATTCCTTTAAAGGCTAGCATTACACTGTGTCTCGTTGTTGCCTTTTTGTGGCTTTAAATAATGATGCAGGTTCACCGTAAGAATGACTTTTTCCTTCATAAACAAGACAACATTACGCTTAGTTTCCGATGCAAACAAAAAAATATAGAAAAATGAACACAAATAAGAATAGAAAGACAGAACGATATTTACGCCCATCAGTTTAAAATTCAACACCTCATGCTATTCAGATTAAAATGCTACACAAGAGTGAGCAGCAAAACAGTTGGAACAGCTCTTGCAACAAAACCGGTGTCTCGCAAACAAGAGTAGAACATATGGAAAAAGAAAAACACAAACTTTTTTTTTTTTTTCCAGGGCTGTTGACAGCCATTTTACTAAATTATTTTTCCAACTACATTTTAGTCATAATGTTTCATCATCAGGGTGTGGTTAACCCATTTTTTTTCTTCATAAATACATTTTTCTGTCTTTTACCTTTACAGATAAACAATGCAGTATGATCAAAGACCAGCTCAACATACAGACCAAAACCCAAAACACATTCATACCTACACAGTGATACCATTCCAATGTACTGTATACATATAAGAAAATGATTATATGTATACATTGATACAATAAAAAACATCTTTGTTATCATCGCCACAGAATAACAAAAAAATATATCTACTCGGATAATCAATAAATAAATCAATGATGATTCAACTGGCTAATCTCACCATTCACATAAGCAATATAATACACAACTGGTACTGTTTTCAAGTCACTAACATTCATGGAGTTAGACCAGTGCAGCTCCCAGGACGATCCTGGACTGTTTGGTCAGTTCGTCTAGCATTTAACACTAATCATCTGAAACCTCCTACTAATTATTTTCACCATTATCATCATGTCCATGCACATCATCATCAAAACATCTATGGACAGGTATCACCGCCTCACTTTAGTCAGTATTTATGGCTGGAATAATGGTATTATTCTTGAAGATCATTTTCATTTACAGTCACCGCCCTCACTCACTGAGCATTTTGACCTTGTAGACTCTTGCTCATGTTCCACTCATGTTTTCTGAAATACAGTTTTTTTTAGAAGTGTTATTTTCCAGGCAAAGCGAATGCCCCATGTCCCATGCGCACACACATGCCTTAGAGCACCAAAGGTATTCTGGGAATCTCCCAGCATCGCCTTACTCTTCATTGCCTCTCTACACAGAGACGCAGAGTTACAGGCAAAGTTCTTGCTAACAGGAGGTCAGGAATTGCAACTACACAGTAGTCTCGTACTCCATGACCTCTTTGGGGCTGCCAAGGCTTCGGTACTGGATCCGTGGCGTCACTGGCGATGTATTCTCCAGCACCAAAATGGTTTTTCTCAACCGCCGGTCGATGAAGTGTGCATCCCAGGCTGGGTAGCTCTTCCTGTGCAGGTCAATTCGAATTACTGGACCCTCGGTTTTTGATGTTCGTGGAGAAGGTGCTGGAGCCACACTGATGGACCTCACCTGAAAAACAGGCAAGCAACTCTCCTTGTCCCCTGGTTCCCGTTCCCCATCTTTAGTCCTCTGTAAGGTTCTTGGGGGACTTGTGACAACATCTGGTTGAGGCAGAGGGGTCCCAAGGTCCCCGACACCTCCAAGTCCGATTGCACCTATTCCCTCCTCCATGCAGCTCCATTGTGAGCCCATAACTGGGCCGTCAGGATGGAGCAGGCAGTAGTAGACAAACATAAAAAATGTTCCTAAAGCATAGCTACATACTACAACACACACAATGATAAGCGCATAGAAGTCTGAGGTGTGTGGACCCCTGTATGCATACCAGGTGGCTGTGAGCACTGCATTCTCTACCAAAATTACACAGTAGTAGGCAGCCAGGCGACATCGTGCTGGACCCTCCTTGACATTGAACCAGCAGAAGATGTAAATGATGCCCACAACCATGTTGTAAATGATCTCCTCCCACTTGGACATGCAGAAGTCTGTCTCGCCTTGGATGATCCAGAAGGTCATAGCGCACCAGTGAGCCACGACAAAGATGCCAAAGTACAGCTGGAAGACAGAGGCGAAGAGCGCAAAGGCGATGGTACGTGCACCGATGGTGAACAGGTGCCACAGCATTTGCACAATCACTGCCTTGTAGGACATGGGTAGCTTGTCATCTCTAGAGTCACGAAGGACCTTCTGGTAGGAGGCGATCATCCAGGCCAAGGAGACCAAAGAGGCAGAGGTGGAGAGACCTGTTCAAAGTAAAGTGACAACTCAGTGACCCTCAAACATAGAGTACATGGAGCCTTAAGGATATGGTTTCTTTCATAAAAGTTCAAAGCCTCTCTATTTATTCTATTAAAAGTTCTGGAGTGCCGAATGTCATCTGAGCACTGTTGCTATAAAACCTATAGTTTATTCTAAGATGCTAAATATAAAATCGAATCAATATCATTCTGGAAAAAAATTAACACGTTCCCATTCTAAGAACACTACCCCTTAATATTTCATTATCGCATGTAATTCACAGCTATTTGGACATACTTTTGAATTATTAATACAAGAACAATGAATAATTCATATTTTAAATTATTTTTCTCATTACTTGCGACCCATTCTTCATAAGAACAGCTACGAATCTAAAGACATTTCCTGCTTTTTGACTGTCTACACTTATATTAGAAAGTGAGACACTGAGGTAGCTAGTCACTCATTAATTATTACAAATAATTCAAACACATTTATTATACTATTCGGTTTCTCGTTTAAGAGAAGACTGAATAAGGAGCTACTATGTTGCTATGTCAAGTTATTTTTTGAAGACAGCTGCAACACCTGTAGGACCAACAAGTTGTCAGCAGCTGACTGGAAGGATGCTTGTGTGTGTGTGTGTGTGTGTGTGTGTGTGTGTGTGTGTGTGTGTGTGTGTGTGTGTGTGTGTGTGTGTGTGTTTGACAGATCCCCACTATTTTAGTTTACAGATACCCTTGAGTATGATCAAGTGAAAAGTGTGACAGATTTTCTGTGTTCGTTCGTGAAAAAGAGCAGGATGTACCCTACAGGGCTTTCATAAAGGTGAAGGTATTACTAAGATCAAGTCTTCAGTACATCTAAGCTGCTTGTTTGTTTACCTGTCAGGTCTCTGCCAAATCCCTGCCGCTTTTATCCCAATGATATTGCCAAACACACACAGAGCAACAAAGACAGCAAAGATTTTTCACCCCTTTCACCCAGAGCTTTAGCTCAAAGGTGCTGAATGATACTGTGTCCCTTTCAAAAGCTAAAGTCCAGTTATTTATTCTGTTTCTCTCTCTGCCTCCCTGGCTGTTCTTTCTCTCCTGTTTGCAGCACACTTAGATAAAAATTAAAAGAGATTTTAATTAGCACTGAACTGATGGCTTAATGCACCGTTTTCCTGCTCAGCCACTGGCTGGAGGATGCACTCTGTTCAAACTTGCACATTGTGTTCCTGCTGCTCCTGTGGAACATGGCGGACAATCTTAATTAAATCAAACATCAGACAGTACTGCCTAAAAAAAAAAAAAGCCACTAAAGATTAGAGCATAGATTAGTTAACTGCAGAGCTGGCATCCTGCTGTGAAAAAAAAACACAGGACAATTGGTTCAGTTACCTAAATGTGGCTAACATCTGATCTGCATGTTGTTTTTGGAATCTAATTAGCAATTTCTGAAGAGAAGTGGATTTTTTTGGAGCTTGATTCCTTAAACAAGACAACTCTGTCCAAACCTAACACAAACAAAAAGGATATATTTTCATTTGGAAACTATGTCTGCAACATCTGGATTTATGTATATTCCTATGTTCATCTGTTGTATCTTAGGGTTACTTAGGATCAGGGTTGTGGTGGATTAAGAGCAACACAAACCATGACCGAACCGTGAGTTAGCAACACTACTGTTAGACATCTGTTTCATTGTTTGAAGGTAGTATTCAATCTTTAAAGACAAATCAATTGTATACTGAGAAATTTAACAATGATTACATTCAGAAATGGAGAAATGCTAATTCTTGTAGAAATAAAATACTGCAATATTTGCCAATTTTAGACTAACCTACAGTACAGACCAAAAGTTTGGACACACCTTCTCATTCAAAGAGTTTTCTTTATTTTCATGACTATGAAAATTGTAGAGTCACACTGAAGGCATCAAGGGCTATTTGACCAAGAAGGAGAGTGATGGGGTGCTGCGCCAGATGACCTGGCCTCCACAGTCACCGGACCTGAACCCAATCGAGATGGTTTAGGGGTGAGCTGCACCGCAGAGTGAAGGCAAAAGGGCCAACAAGTGCCAAGCATCTCTCGGGGAACTCCTTCAAGACTGTTGGAAGACCATTTCAGGTGACTACCTCTTGAAGCTCATCAAGAGAATGCCAAGAGTGTGCAAAGCAGTAATCAAAGCAAACGGTGGCTACTTTGAAGAACCTAGAATATGACATTTTTCAGTTGTTTCACACTTTTTGTTATGTATATAATTCCACATGTGTTAATTCATAGTTTTGATGCCTTCAGTGTGAATCTACAATTTTCATAGTCATGAAAATAAAGAAAACTTTTTGAATGAGAAGGTGTGTCCAAACTTTTGGTCTGTACTGTATATAAATTTAGTTTAAATGCTAACATTTTCAATTCAATAAAATTTTATATGTCTAGCACTTATAACAATGTATATTGTCCCAAAGCAGTTTTACAGAATTTAATAAAATGTGACTACAATTTTTTGCATCATAAATGAGTCCCTAAAGGTTTATCCCTGATACAGAAAGCAAAGTGAGCAATGAATAACTTTTAATGACATAGGGGCAAAGAACCACCCGGCACACAGCGGAATTACCTGTACCTGTGCCGCATCTCTACTAATAATAAAGCTGTTGGTGTAAATTCATTTCTTTCTGTTTTTTATTGCTTTTCTTTTTTTTACTATTAATTTGAACATAACCTTCTCCATAATCACATATTCATATTCACACTGATTTAACTTATTTAAGTAACATTTTTCAGGTAATAAAAAGGGTAAACATTGCTAAAAACATTTTGTTGTGCACTTGTGAAGATGACCTTACACTGTATATACAACAAAGAACATGAAACTGCACTGAAGTAAGTAAGTAAGCAAAACAATCATAAATATAGACAACTATTTTTTCAATATTACACTGAACACATGCAAAGTTAATGGGCTATATATGTTCCAATCATTCAACTCTATTGGCAATTGATTTTTCTCATGATTTAACATTTTATATATAGATTTCTTTTGTCATATAATAATCCATTAATCAGAAATTGAATATAGTGCAATTTAAAGAGAAAAAATTATGACACTGCTTTACATTCAGATTTATCTTTATTCCCTATTATTCCCTGTGTCTGTCCTCCAATCCTTCCTTTTGAAATAATTCATTCCTATACCATTATAACCTTTAACAATGTTCAGTGTGTTGCGCATTCTATTGGTTTAACAGGTCAAACCAAAGTCTCACACCACACACAGCAATTATAATAAGAAACACCAGTGTGATGCACGTATCTGCACCTTTTCTGTCCCCACCAGTCACGATTTTACTTTTTCACCGCCCCCTTTCTCTTCATTCTCTTTTGACATTTGGCTCTTTATATCGTTTCTAACCTCTTTATAGTTCAGGCACACCAGAGAATCTCATGTAAAGAATCATGATATTACATTTAAGCAGAAGTGAAGGATGATGTGTGCATGTGTGTGTGCGTGTGTGTGTGTGTGTGTGTGTGTGTGTGTGTGTGTGTGTGTGTGTGTGTTTTACCCTGCAGGCTGTAATGGATCATGATGCCAAGATGCAGCCCCAGCTCAAAATCAGATATGTGGAGGAAGTCTATATGAATTCACACCGGAGGCAAAGTATGCGTTTGCATTCTTTGTATTTGTATTTGTGTGTGTGTGTGCAGGCACTCACCCTGCAGTGGCAGGATGTGTTTGCTGTGGATCATGATGCTGAGCTGCAAGACAAGCTGTGGTGCGCTCTTCAGGAAAGCCTCCAGCAACCTCAGCATATTCACATCAGCCGTCTCAAACATCAGGCGCCAGTAGCAATGGCGATACCAGTGGTTCTGCACACCCAGGTACAGTGTGTGAATGTACCTACACACATACACACACACACACATTCACACACACACATTCACGCACATTGATGCATGCACACACACACACACACACACACACAAACACACACACACACACACACACACACACAAAACAATAAGGCTTTTTTTTTGCTTCTATTCGATTCTATTTTTGTTTGTATAGCACTATAAACAGCAAGGCTGGCGCTACAGAAATCCAGCCCTTGCTTCATAACATGCAAGTCAAAAGTGACAAAGATAAGGATCAATGGCCTGAGACAGCATAAAGAAGACAAAAAAAAAAAAAAAAAAAAGAGCAAGAGACAACAAAGCAATTCTGGTTGGCACTGGATGGTGGTAGTTTGACAGTAAGATTGTGGTTGAATGTGACCTTTTTATGTAGGACATGTTCTTAAACCAGCATACTTTATAAACAATCACTACTGCAGATATCATTAGTGTGCATCCTTTGCGTATATTATTCCTCAGCTAGATGAAAATGTCTTCCAATTCAGTTTACAGATTTTTTTGGTTAAATAATTTGAAACATGAATTGTGATGACACTAAACAATGTTACACTAAAGCACTAATTCACCAATATAGAAATATAATATATACCAATATATGCAAAGGACATATATTGCATTCATGTTTATATTTGGATTGCAGAAAAATAGATAAACAGTATCTCACAAAAGTAAGTATACCCCTCACATTTCAGCAACCATTTTATTATATTTTCACAAGGGACAATACTATGCTCAATGTGCAGCTTGTATAGCAGTACAGAATTACTGTCCTCTAAAAATAACTCAACATACAGCCATTATTGTCTAAATAACTGACAAAAAAAATGAGTACACCCTAAGTGAACATCTCAAAACTGTGTTTTGTGTGAGCACCATTGTTGTGTAGCACTGCCTTAATCCTCCTGGGCATGGAATTCACCAAAGCTGCAAAGGCTGTTGCTGAGATCCTCTTCCACACCTCAATAATGACATCACAGAGGTGCAGAATGTTAGACACATGGCGCTTCTCCACCTTCCGCTTGAGAAGGTCCACAGGTGCTAAATAGGGTTTAGGTCTGGAGACATATTTTGGCTGCTTCATCACCTTTACCCCCAGCTTCTTTAGCAAGGCAGTTGTCATCTTGGCATTGTATTTGGGGCCTTTATTATATTGGAAAACTGCCACTCAGACCAGTTTCTAGATGGAGGGCATCATGTTCTGCTTCAGAATGTCACAGTACATGTTGGAATCCATGTTTCCCTCAATTAACTGTAGCTTCCTAGTACCTGCAGCACTTTGCAGCACTCTTTGTGGAGAGCAACAATTCTAATTCTCCAATCCTCAGAGAGGTCTTTGCCATGAGGTGCCATGTTGTACATCCAGTGGTCAGTATGAGAAAATGGTAAACATGAATGCAACATCTGTTATCACTTAGGGTGTACTCACCTTTTTTTGCCAGCTATTTGGACAATATTAGCTGTAGTTCAGTTATTTATAGAGGACAGGAAATCTGTACTGTCGTACAAGCTTCACATTGGCTACTCTAAAATATATCCAGGTTTCATTTCTATAGTATTTTCCCTTGAGAAGATTTACTAAAATGTTTTTTTGAGGCATGTACTCACTTTTGTGAGATACTGTATATGTCAGATACTTGTACATACATATATAGATTTTAAAATATCACAAAAATCCTTTGAAAAATCATATTTTTCTGAATACACATACACACATTTATTGTGTAAAGAATACATGTTTATATATATGGGTAAAGAATGTTTATCCTTGTATTTGTAACACACACACACACACACACACACACACACACACACACACACACACACACACACACATATAATTGCCATTAATGACAACTTAATTGCAAATATTTTTCTGTGGTAAATGTACCTTGAATTAATACTTTTCAAGTTAATACTGTAATTAACATGGCCATGGACAAACATGGATGATTTATGCGAATGGATCTTTTATTATTAGTGAAAACATATTTAACAAACAGTATGAGAACAAAATATTCCATATATTAAAGTAATTTTGGTGTTTTCAATTACGTAAATCTTCAGGACACCAAACGGAACTTTTGCAATGTTTCCACACGGACGCATTTATTTGCCGGATGTGTGCATCATTGCAGATTTTGATGCTCTATTTAAGACTTGGCGCATCAGTTAAATAAATGTTTAGAGATTAAAATCTTTTTTTTTTTTTTTATTATATCTGAGTAAAGAAAGGATGTTGTGAATAAATGTGTTGCGTTGAAGGTTTTAAATTCAAAATTCAAAATTTAAAATGCCTCTTTTATATATATATATATATATATATATATATATATATATATATATATATATATATATATATATATATATATATATATATATATATATATATATATATATATATATATAGGGCTACAGGTTTCAACAAGTAACCAAATCTGACATTAAACAAAATATAAAGGTATTGTAACATTGCAACAATAAACATTAATTTCACATTTTCAAAGTAACATTGAGATATCATTGCATGGTTTAGTAATCAATTTGCAATTTACTCAAAAAAACAATGTACATCAACCCATTTACAAATAAAATACACAAGTAAAGTTTATTAATATAAAAAATACATTAATAAAAAAAAACATACCTTAATTTTATGAATATCCCAAACCAAAGTCAAAAATGCAAAAATGTGGAAAGATGTAACACGACGAGGTCTCCGAAATAGTAAAACTAGATAATAACAGCATAAAAATGCATTTCATGTATACAATTTATTTTAACATGAATTCCAATCAGTGCAGTCGAATTAAGTGTGCAGTTGACAGGATATCTTATAAAACTTTTGTAAAGAAGATTTTGTAAAGAAAAAATTTGTAAAGAAGATTTTATAGAAGGCGGGAAAATGTTAACTCGCCTATTTTAGCGCCTTAAGATCTATTCAAATCTTTTATGTTATGAACAACTTAATTTTAAATACATAAATGGCATATATAAATGGCAAATAATTGCAGAATGGGGTAATGTTTACATTTTTTTTTTATATGTTTATTGCAATTACACAACATAATTAACATCAAAAGGAACAGTTCCTTTGACCGTTTTATATGTTTACGCATTTGGCAGATCCAAAAGGAGTGTATCAATGTTGAATAGTCTCATGGGCAAAATTCTACATTAACATCTTTGTGACACTAGTTTCACATAGTAACTAATACCATAACTCAACATCAGGTATCTCATATATTCTGCTGTACTTTAATGCATCATGAATGGTGTTACACAATTTATTAAAGTACAGTAAACTGCATGTATCCTACATACAAAAAAAAAAAACATGTCCACGTTTGTGCATATACAATTTATTATATATGTATCAAGCAACCAATAGAACAAATATACATATATACATATACAAATATGTTCATATTTTAATTGTATATATATGTTCATATATGGCCATACATTAGATTTCTGCAGAGATGGCAAAACGACACAAATCCTTTACTCAAGTAGAAGTACAGATATCATTTTTAAAATAATCTGGTGCAAGTACTGTCTACACTTTTTCACTCAAGTTAAAGTAGAAGTTTGACTCTCACTTCTACTTGAAACTTAAAACTGACTTGTACTACTTGTACTAAAAAGTACCCATTACTACTAATTGTTTTAGTGTCACGCTGGTAACTGGACCTCACACCATATCCATTTATTGATAAAAAATAATTTCTAATTTTGTCATGTATTGAATGCATCCAGGCTAAACAACCACCATATGGAACACAAGCAGATAAAAGATGATGATGATCAGGTGATCAGGAATGTCTGTGTTCTCAGTCATGTTTACATCACTGACTCCCTCTGTCTCATCCACATTAACCCCATACTTGTTTTTGCCTTCTGCCTTGCTTGTTGTTAGCTTCACAGGCTAGTCTGGGGCTAGTCTGGCTGAAAGAAGGGAAATTATACACCATTGGTAGGTTAAAAAAGCCACACAAGGACAAAAATAGGTTGATGGGCTGAAAACATGTGCAAAGAGACTAAAAAATATTGATCATGTTACCAAATAGATTCAAACTAAAGTAATGAGCCTGGTTCTAAAACATAAAGAATAGAAAGTACAGACATTTGTGTAAAGATTTTATCAGTGAAAGTAAACAGTTGACCAAAAAAAAAAAAAAACAAATAGTGAAGAAAAGTACTGATACCAGAAAAAATCTAAGTTTTTGTACTTCATTAATTCCCATCTCTAGATTTCTGTATGGGTCAGTTGACAGACAGACTGGGTGTATAATTGTTTTTCAGTCAATGTACAAGTCTTGAGTGTGTTGCAATTCCACATCACTTCACCAAATTAAGAGAAACCCCTACTGAAAATAACCATTAACCATTAAAACAATTACTGTAATGGTTTCCAGTGCATAGTGTGCTGTGCAAACCATCCGGATGTCCTAATTTTTAATATTGCTGAGCAGTAGATTGGTGTGCAGCCAGTAGAAGGCAAATTACCCACAAGGACCATTACAGTATCAATTAAAACCAATACAAGTCTCTGAGGGTATATAAAGAGAACCAACTTTACACCCACAGGTGAACATCTTATTATTAAAATAATAATGTGTGTGTAATGAAATTTGTAAAGATTTTCTGATACATTTATTATTGCAGATAAATAAATAAATAATAATAAATAAATAAATGTTAATATTTGTTCACAGGCAATCACATGAGCACTCTACTTTCTTGCGTTCTCTCTGACTTTTTCTTTCTCATTTTCTGCAACAAAAAAAAACTGCAGAAAAAAAAAAAAACCAGTGACTCAAGCCTCCTTTAATATTTCTAAAATGATGTTTTGGAATGAGGATTGGAGACTTGAGATAGAATGCGTAAGAAATTAATTTTTACACACAAGGACCAAAAGACAATTGTGATAACTGTGGAATAAGTGGCATACTTGCACACTTTAAAGTTTATAATGTTTCTACAATTTCAGTGAGCCATAGTCAATTATTCCTTACCAGTAGATTGTTAAGAATAACTGTTTAAGAATCTTTAGCTGATTTAGGTGAAACCATTTTGAATCACAGGTGTGTTTTCAGGTGTGTAAGGTGTGCCCGACAGGCAACATAACCTGAAACATGGACGACAGGAACCATCATGTGACAACAAAAACTTTATTTCGGCTTTTCCCATTAGGGGTCGCCACAGTGGATCATCTGCATGTTTGATTTGGCACGTTTTTACACTGGATGCTCTTCCTAACGCAACCCTCCCCATTTATCCGAGCTTGGGACCGGCACTAAGAGTGGCTGGGGTTGGTTCCCTGACCGGGGATTGAACCCGGGCTGCAGCGGTGAGAGCGCCGCATCCTAACCACTAGACCACCAGGGGACCCATAACGTGACAACAAACATGAAACAAAAAGGTAAGGGCAAAAAGGTTTTATTGAGAATCTCTGAGCAGGTGACAAGGAACATCCTAAAGAGAGAATGAATTAAATATAAAATAAAATAGTAATAGTCGTTCCAAGGCAATTTTGTTTGGACCTGCCTGTGACTGACTGTTTACAACACATCTGATCAATTCAAATAATGTATTTATATACAGGTATGAGGAGAAAGAAGGATAAAAATAAAAGGAATGTCAGACACGTGGAAAGAGAAATAGAGGTTGAGGGCATTTTGCTCTTATACGTCCATTTAAACATACACCAACATGCAACTGATAGTGGAGAAAAAGCTTCCATTTTTGATGCGCTGTGAATTTGGAGGGCTGAGCATCTCTCTCTCTCTCTCTCTCTCTCTCTCTCTCTCTCTCTCTCTCTCTCTCTCTCTCTCACTTACACACTCTCTCTCTCTCTCTCTCTCTCTCTCTCTCATGGTGAACTAGCTTCAGGCTGCTGCTTTATCTGAAAAGCTGCAGAAGAGGCAGTATTCCATGCCCTCTGCAGTGAGAAAAATTCCAGCCCATGCATTCGTCTTGCTGCAGAAAACTCTGTTTCGGGTTTAGCTATAAGCGTGTTTATGTGGAAAAGGACTAAATGCATTTCAAATAGCCCACAAAAGTGTGTGTGGGTGTTTGTATGTTTGCATTCCCAGGCCTCAGATATGCTCTAAGCATCTACTTTTGCTTAATCTGGATGAAAAGATTGCAATGCTCATTTGGGCTCTCCTGATCAGTGACGATACGTGGCTCGAAGAGCTAGAATGGCAGGAATACAAGCAAAAGTTCAGTGCTGTGATCTACTTTTCTCTGGGCCAATCATTCAATACTACCCATTTTTAGAGTGTAGCTGGCCGTGAGTCATAACATCACTAGTCATAAAATTGCTATCAAAGCAAATCCAGTCTGATGGCTATAACATTAAATGCACAGAAGTAAAGCCATAACAGAAATTTAATTAGATGTTATTGATCCTGACAACGTTAATGTGGTGTTGGTAGATGACACAGGCTCACTTGCTTGAAGTGACTGTGTGTAATTTGCACCTTATTTGTTGTTTACAGTCATTATTGCCTTGGTTACTTGCATATACCTGGTCTTCAGTTTCATCCAGTACCTGTCATATCATGCTGTACAGTTAAAAAAAACAACAACAAAAAACAAAGGGGGTAATATATTTTTCTCTTGCAGTGTGTTTTTTGTTCCTGCATTTGTGTGATTGTGTCATGTTTGAGCAGACTGCCACCTTAATAGCTAATGGCCTCATCTGAATCCTCATCACACACATACATACATTCACCCCATTGATTTTTTTTAAAGCAGACATCATTTGTTTGTGTGTGTGTGTGTGTGTGTGTGTGTGTGTGTGTGTGTGTGTGTGTGTGTGTGTGTGTACGGGGTGGGTTGTTGTTTGTTGGCAGGCTTCATCATGTGCATGTGGTGCAGTAATAGCAAATGTGTTCTTTGACCTGATCAAAAAGAATTCTGGGACACTGAGGACATGGTTCTGTTAGACAAAAACTGGGTCTTTGAATTCAAACCACATAACATCAATTAAACAGCAAAGTGAGGGCTGATAAGATGGCTGAGTAGAAACAGTGTGACTAATACAAAGTGTGTCCTCAAAAATGAGAGGACCAAAATACTGCATGCTCCACAATGTTTTAAGTTTAAAATGGCATATTTTTTAGGCTAGACCTTTCATTTTAACCTCCTTGAACACTATAAACTGCATTTTATATTACATTTCCTCTTAAATAATGAAATCAAAATGACAAGACAGCCAAACTAGAAACAC
Source organism: Silurus meridionalis (assembly GCF_014805685.1). Taxonomy (NCBI): domain Eukaryota; kingdom Metazoa; phylum Chordata; class Actinopteri; order Siluriformes; family Siluridae; genus Silurus; species Silurus meridionalis. The sequence goes on from NC_060899.1 coordinate 6,916,715, forward strand.
ACTACATAGCAATTACTGTTCATTGATATTAATATGGAGCATTATTAACAGCCTCTACTTTTCTGAGAAGACTTTTCACTTGATTTTGGACCATGTCCGTGGTGATTTGTGCCTTTTCACCCATAACAGGTTGGGCACTGCTGCCCAGCATGTCTGGCACAAACTTGGCATTCCAAACATGTTCACTGAGGTTGAGGTCAGTGTTTTGTGCTGGCCATTCTGCAGCCCACTTTGGTAAACCATGTCTGCATAGACTTCTCTTGGAGCACAGGGACATAGTCATGCTTTTGCCATGTATGTGTTGCTTATTTCCAATAAAAAGAAATCTACAGCATAAAAATGCCATGCTAGGCAGTTTCCAACTCGGTGGCAACAGTCAGAGGAAGGCCACATTATGGATGTTATTCTCAGGCGTCCACATACATTTCCCCATATAGTGTAATTAACCAAAGATCCTTGACGAAACCCACATGGACACTGGACACAGGTGCAAGACTGCAATCCGGTGCAATATCAGGCATTAAAAGCTAGATGTTGTGTCTCAATGCCACCTGAGTCAATTTGAAAATGTGAAGTTAACTGGGGTTCTAAAACTATTTAGTGGGTTTTTACCCAACTGTCACATTTTCCTCTAATAACATACCTAAAAGAAACTAAATATCGTTGTTTTATGACAAAATACGAGGGCAGAAGGTTGTAGTGAAGAGGTTTGGGCATATGATATAAACATTTTAAGGTACTAAGGGATTTAGGTTGTATAAGCAGTCTTTTTGAATTATTAAGTAAAAATCTGTGAATAAAATTAGTGATTGAGTGAAGGAAATATTAAACATCTGAGAACATAAACAGAGTGAATAAGCGAATTAATGAGGGGGGGGGAATTTGCACAGAAGTGAGTGAAATAGTAGCAATGAGTGCAAGTGTGTATTGGTGAGTATATGATTGAGTGAGTGAATGAGTGAGAAATAAAGTAGTATGATTGTGTTAATTATTGAGTGCGTGTGACAGTGTGACAAAGAGTATAAGAGAGAAATTGTAAGTGTTAGTAAATATGAATGTGTGTGTGAAATTAGGGCTGAATTAGTATTAGAGAGTTAGAGAAAGTGAATTGGTGAGTAAGTAAATTGGTGAGTATGAATTTGTAAATGCATATGAGGGGGTGAGTAAAATGTTCAGTACGAATGAGCATTGAATTATTGAGTAGGAGTAAATTAGTGAATAGGAGTGACTAAGTGAGTGAGAGAATTAATAAATATGTGGCTTGCGTCCAAACAAGTGAATGAAGGGAAAGAATAAGAATAACTGACTTGTGAGTTGGAGTTTAAGTAAGTAAATTAATGTTAGTGAGTATGAATACATTCATGTGACTAAGAGAATAAGTCATGAGTGATTGAAAGTTAATTTGTGAATGAATGAATGAATGTGTGAGTGATTTAGTAAATGTTGAAGAATCGGTGAGTGTGGGTGAATTTATTAGTTAGAAGGTGAATGATTAAGCATGGGGGTAAAAAAGTGAATGACGAAAAGAATAATACATTCAGCCTGCCTTTTTCCTGATGAGCCAGGTGGCACATGTCTATTCCCTTTGGCTTTGTGTACAGTCTGTGCTAAGGCTTGTTTGGTCTAATTAGCAGCATTTGGGCAAGTTAATGAGTTTCCACTTAAAGAGAGCGTGCCAGTCAGAGTAGTGTTCGGAGAGCTACCTAAACTGCTTTCAAGTACCTAATGTTTTTGTGTGTGAGAGAGAGTAAGAGAGAGTGAGAGATCTGGGTGGGGGGATTTTGAGGGAGCATTAATCATCTTAATGAGCTGAGCTCCCGTTCCAGAGCTTATCATACACTGAGGAAGAGAGATGAACACCAGGCTGAAACTTAACACTTTTTGGCTAGTCTGTTAGTCCACTTTGCATACTTCATAAAATGTCAACAAACCATTTATAACCTGTCAAATGTCATCTCAGCTGACTGTCTAATTACAATCAGTCCATCAACAATCTCTATGAACAAACGATTCTTATTTTTTTTGGAGCGTCACCGGTTCTTTGATTCATATTCATGCATTCAGCAAACAATTTG